>NC_079164.1:23817363-24117363 GCF_947568905.1 Ostrea edulis
TCAGATTAGAATTTCCAGAAAATGTAATCACCATCTTCCCTAGATATTCACAACACATCTTCCATTTCGCGTGTTGAGGTGCTCTGTAGGTACATCAGATTTCCTTGGATCTCCATCAGAAGTCATCTTCCTCTTTCTGTTCATAACGTCGTTGGGATAGGTATGGCCTGTATAATAAAACAGCCTCCATTCCAGAAGCTAATATTCACTATTGCCCTATAAAACTAGATAGAGATGCCTGTTGTTGATTTTTTCAAAGGTCTGTAAACTAGCAATGATGGCATCTCAATCTCATTAAAATTAGATACTATGATCCACTCATCTATTATCGCTACATAGGCGTGTGTGTGCCCCTGTATTCACTGTCAAGATAACCTGGGATAAACATTTCAGTGTTAGGAAGTACGGAAACAGGCTCAGACACTCTAACTTTGGCACACGAATAACCACAACTCTTAACTGGGCATAGACGGACATAATCCTTGCCTATCTTGAGTTTACAATGTTTTGTTATTCCCAAGATACCCTTGAGTCAACCATCAAGTCTGCCAACGAGCGTTTGATAATTGTACGTGTGTTTTCCCAGTTTGATACTGAAGGCAAATTTTCCTAAAACAACTAATTCAGTTCCCCCGGCCGAGTCAGCGTAGTTTTAACGCTTCGTAGCTCGGGTTTCCTGACTCCTAACTGATTGAAACATTCCTCAGATATTAAAGTGATGGAAAATCCTGTATCAACTAGAATTTCGCTGGCAATACCAATAAGGCGGGAACATACAGACAGCCGTCTGACACTTAGTTCAACCTTCTCTAGTTTCCCATATTTTCAAAATTTTCTGAGTCTTTAGTCCTGCGCTCGGGAGCATTAAATAAATTGCTTCACAAGCTCAGATGTATATGATGGAGCATTATCATGAAGTAGACAAACATGCCTAAATTCTGACACAGGGCATCGTTTATGATAATATTTCTTGAGGTTTTTTTATATAACACCTCGGTAATACCGACCTGTAACACTTTTGCCCTTCGGGACAGGAATTTGTACGGCTATACCATCACATAAGAAGACTATGCAATAAAGAACCTTCTTTGTGCTTATGGTTCTTTTGGCAACTACAGGCCATCTACCGTGTTTAGTTGGCCATATTTTATTTTGAATTTTTCGTACTGGTTCGCAATAGTGAACCCATGTTTTGTCACCAGTAACAATGTTTGCAAATTGTCTTTGATTGAATTTGGGAAACATTTGGAGCAATTGCTTAGCGGTTTGTACTCGTACCTGTTTTTGGTCATCTGTCAATACATGCGGTATCCATCTGGCAGAAATCTTTCGTACTTTCAAAATATGCTTAAAAATGAAATGCACCTGCAATGGCGATATGCCAACAGCTTTGGCAATATCACCAGTTGTGTATCTGCCATCACTTTCAATTATTTCCGTGACTTTTAAGACATTTGCCTTGCCTGTTACAGTCACAGGTCGGCCAGATTTTACTGCATCTTTGACGGACTTTGTGCCAGTCAGAAATTTCTCTCTCCACCTACGAACTGTCTCATAAGATATCTTATTAGACCCACAAACTTCCCCCAATTCAGTAAAAATCTGTATTACCGAATGACCGAGTTTTGTGCGAACTTTTATATAAGCTCTAATTTCTTCAATATTCTCAACCCGTTTCCCAACCATTTTTATACACCCGTCTTTAGACAGGACGTATTATGGTACAGCGATGTCTGTACATACGTTCGTCCGTCCGTTTGGGGTTTTCTCTTTATAATTTCATTTCCCTTTCACATATCATGCTGAAACTTGCTGTGTAGCTTCTTTGTGGGTCACTCTGGATCATACTGCAATTTTGATCCATTTCGACCTTTTTTCCAGGAGTTTTGCCCCTTTATTTGGAAATAATTATCATATGGAGGGTACATAATTTGTCCACCCTACTCCTCCCACAGTTTTCAAGTGAGAGCCTTCTTATTTTGTGGAGTGTTTGTATGGGTATTGAAGATGTGCATGTGGGATGGATTTTGATTTTCTGAAATTTTTGAGAAAATTACAGGTTGTTGAACTTACTTAGTCTATTTAGAAATTAATATTCTATGAAGGGTACATAATTTGTCTGCCCAACTCCTCCCACAGTTTTCAAGTGAGGACCTTATTTTGTGGAGTGTTTGTATAGGTACTGAAGATGTGCATCTGGTGAAGGATTTTGATTTTCTTCCATTTTTGAAAAAATTGCAGGTTGTTGAACTTGGTCCATTTTGAGGAAATCTCAATTTTTAAGCTAAGACCCTTTGTTGATATGAAAGTTTGTCACAGCCTCATGATGGCTGATACTACCTGAAGCAAAGTTATACAAATTATAGCACAAGAAAAACACCCTATGTAAGCAGGGTGTATTATGTACCGTTTGCGGTACTCTTGTTACAACAGTGGTCAACGACTGGCTCTATTGATATGACTATAAGTTGAAAACTATGTGGAGCTGAAGGGTCGTGTTTATACCGATGGAAAGATATTGAATAGAGCTATTCAAGAGTATCATCATCCACGAAATCGTGGAAAGCATTATCGCGCTGTGGTACAATAAACATTATATATTAAATTGAACAGCCCTCGTAGTATATGGAATAGTCTGTAAAGACTGATAGCTTGGGAAAACCTTCAGCAATGTGTTTACTTGTGATTTCTAGCGAGTTGTTTTCTAATGGCATTTGATTCAGGTTTACTGTGGGTTGGAACAGCTTGCACATTACTAAGTTTTTGGTTTTGACAGGCTGCTTTGTGAGCCTTCAAATGATTCGTACCCAACAGCAAGAGATATTGCCTCGTTTAAAGGACACATCTCGTGTTTTCAAAGTATACAAAATTATTAGCAATTTGTCTTCCTTATGCTTATAGTAATTAATTCTAATAGTTCGTCCGCCGAAATATTACAATAATTAACCACAATATGGACTTAAATCTATAAGCCCCGATTTCAAAATATCTAGCTAATTAGTTGGTAGTCACGTGGTATGGTGATGTCATATGCGACCTTTGTTGATCAACTCATTGTGAGAGTAGTGTTACATTTTTTAAAGAACTTGGGTTTTAGGGGCCTATAATTTATCCACCATGGACAACATTTAATTGGATGTTGACAAATTTTCAGAGTCTTATATGTTTTAGCCACCAGTGCATACAAATAGCGACCTGAATGTAGCAAGGAAAGCGAGTAATTGCTTAGTAAATAAAGTTTACATGGGGTTGGTGTCTAAACACTACTTGGTAATATTATTCCTTTAAATATCTAATTAGCATTGTTTGTTTTTTAAAATAAGCAGTGCAATTATAACTAGATTTATTTTTGGATTTAGATAAATTATGATACAATATATCATTGCAATATGAGATTGAATTGAATTGATAACGAGGCCTATACTGTCACGGGTGCATTTCGAAAGAATAATCTAAAATAAAAATTTATATCAAATTTATAGTGGAAATCACAATACTTTATTTCAATCAAACGAATTTGTCATTATTTTTTTTAATCTACATGTTGTAAGGAAGTGAGAACACTGCGTTTATAACTTAGGCATACACTGCATGTATTGTTGTTACGCGTTCATTAAGAAAAAAGGAAGCATTATAATTCAATTCAAAGTTAGGAAATACAATATTTCATTATTCATAATTGAAAGTTCAGTTATTTTTAGCTCACCTGAGCTTTTCTGATCACCCGTATTCCGGCGTCCGTCCGTCCGTCTGTCTGTCCGTCCGTCTGTAAACTTTTCACATTTTCAACTTCTTCTCAACAACCACTGGGCCAATTTCAACCAAAGTTGGCACAAAACATCCTTAGGTAAAGGGAATTCTAAATTGTTTAAATAAAGGGCCAGGCCACCTTCCAAGGGGAGATAATCAAGAAAAGGTAAAAATAGGGTAGGGTCATTAAAAAATCTTCTCAAGAACCACTGGGCCAGAAAAGATGAAATTTATAGATAAGCTTTATTAGGTAGTGCAGATTCTAAATTGTTAAAATCATGGCCCCCGGGGGTCGGATGGGGCCACAATAGGGGATCAAAGTTTTACATACAAATATATAGGGAAAATCTTCTTCTCAAGAACCACTGAGCCAGAAAAGCTGAGATTTATATGAAAGCTTCCTTATATAATGCAGATTCTAAATTGTTAAAATCATGGCTCCGAGGGGTCGGATGGGACCATAATTATAGGGGATCAAAGTTTTACATACAAATATATAGGGAAAATCTTTAAAAATCTTCTCAAGAACCACTGAGCCAGAAAAGCTGAGATTTATATGAAAGCTTCCTGATATAGTACAGATTCTAAATTGTTAAAATCATGGCCCCCGGGGATCGCATGGGGCCACAATAGGGGGTCAAAGTTTGTTTTTTTTGTTAATTTTTTTTTCGTTTTTTTTTTTTTTTGATATAGTGTTGATTGAAGTTTGTTAAAATCATGGACCCTGGGGATTGGATGGGGCCTCAAGGGGGGCATCAAAGTTTTACATAAAATCTTTTAAAATCTTCTTCTCAAGAACCACTGAGCCAGAAAAGCTGAGGTTTATATGAAAGCATCCTGATATAGTGCAGATTCTAAATTGTTAAGATCATGGCCCCCGGGGGTCGGATGGGGCCACAATAGGGGATCAAAGTTTTACATACAAATATATAGGAAAAATCTTTAAAAATCTTCTTCCCAGAACCACTAAGCCAGAAAAGCTGAGATTTATATGAAAGCTTTCTGATATAGTGCAGATTCACCCTCATGAAAATATTTTGCTGAAAATTTGCTGAAAGATATCTGAAACAAATCTGAAACATTGCTTACTGAAATTTTTCTTGCTGAATCAATGCTGAACATGTTTCAGCATATATGCTGAAACACCTTGAGCATTGCTGAAACATTTCTTAATTACTGAAACATTGCTTACTGAAATGTTTCTTGCTGAATCAATGCTGAACATGTTTCAGTACATATGCTGAAACACCTTGAGCATTGCTGAAACATTTCTTAATTACTGAAACATTCAGACAAGTTGCTGAGACAGTCTGAAACATCAATTAAAATTGCTGAGTTCCATCTGAAACATTCAAATTGCTGAAACTGTCTGAAACTCTGCAATATTGCGACAACTTATCATTCTGAGAAAAGACAAATTCCTTGGAGATAAATTATTTAAACTATAATCATAATATATGACATGACAATGAAATCAACCCATAATGGACATTATATAATACAAAACAAATTAACTATGCCCATGTTTGTGTCTGTGTATACACTTTAACACATCATCAAAAATATATTAGTCTCGATCATGGTCATCACAGGCATCTATACTGTAGCAATTCTGTTGAAACAGTTTTTGGTACTTTTTGGAGTTGATCATTATTTAAGTCCATTTACTAAATAAGATATAGTTCCAATCATGGTCATCACAGGCAGATCTATTAGATTAATCTGCAACTATTCTGTTGCAACAGATTTTGGCACTCTACAGTGGGTTAATTCACAGATTTTCTGTTGTTGAACATGTTGAATGGAAGTTTCCTTAAAAAATAAAACTCAGCACAAGCCACTCCCTCCAGAATGTTCAGTTCCGACTCCTTCCTCTTCCCAATTTATAAAGAGTCAGCCTGCTTATTATCTACTAAGAAGTTCTCCTAAGAATGACTTACTGAAAAAATACAATAACAATATATGAATATATTAATTAGAGGCTCCATAACAATACAATCACACAGTCCTACATTTCAAGCAAATTCTTGAGTATCTATTGCTGTATTACTCATGCTGTATATTTGATTTATAATCGTAATTCAGTTCTAATGACGTAATATTTCAATGTATGAATTCAAGAGCATTTTGTGTCATAGATATACTTAAACTGCTTTACCATAGTATATTTTTGCAATTGGAATCAAATACAAAACTGCATTAAGCATTTTCTGAATTTTTCAACCTACGAGACGTTGTGAAAGTATGGAAGAATGGCACTAGCAAGAGATTGTGAAATTGTGTTGAGAAAATTCGGGTCGTCGTAACTTTGTCGTTTTACAATTACAACGTGTGTAATCCCTACTTGTTATAACTGTGGGCAGTGAAATTCATTTGTGCATTTAGCTTGAAATCTTTACACACTGTTACATAAGAAAACATGGGTGTCCTAGGCCTAACAAAAATCGTAAGTGTAAAAAAATAAATTTTAAAAAATCGGCGACTTTCATTAGTCAGTCACCTCTACTTCAAAATTGAAACCAAGTGCCATTTATTTATATGACTGTCATTTTCAATCATAATTTAAGCCTATACTATTTTGGTTTTGAAACTTACATGTTAAGTAAGGCAGAATCTTCTCACTGCACTGCCCCTCCGGCCTCCATCTTCTGTGTTTTCATCCGATGTTGACGGAAGTTGTCAATCAATTACAAAGTATTAAAAAAATCGATAAAAAAATTTATAGGAGAAATATTGGAATATATCCTTTATTTTAAGAGCTATAATACTTTTGACAATATTTTTTTTAAATATTTGTAAACTGGTTCCCCGCTGATTGATGCTACCTACATACGAAATAGGCGAGGTCGATAAGGGTACCAGTTTAATATTCACCGCAGACGAAAGTATTGCACGCGGGAAAAATTCGTTTGATCAACAGCCATGTCTTGAAATCATAACGCCATCGTTGTATGAGTGGGTGAAGATAAATTTAATGCGATTCCACTCTCCTGTATAAAGGATCCAAGAAAAGATTTTAGTAAATACCTTGCGGGAGAATGCATAAGCATGAAAACCTCCAGATCTTGGTTTCCCTGGCCTGAATCTTCGACGCCATTTTGTTAGCAGTTCGAGGTATGAATTTTTGTGTTAATGTTAACCTAATAGTCCTATTAAGTGCCTGTACTATGTAAAAATCAGAACTTTCGATCACATAAATTTGAATCATTCCATGTTGAATTAATTAAGATCATGAATTTATATGAACTTCGATCATTATTTATAAGATTAAACACACTGTTAAGTTTACAATGTACATGTATGCTAGTATAATTTCAGATGGATTCAAGCAAATTAAGAAGTGGATTATCCTAAAAATTCGTTGGATACAGACAAGGCCCATAGATCTATATGACAATCAGAATGATTACCTCATAGTGGACTATAAGGCCTACAACAGCTAGCTATTTCTAATCAGAGAGGTGGGAAGACCCGGTAGGATGTAATACCAAGTAAACAGTAAATGGAAATTTAAATTATAAAAAAGGTAGTGCCTGAAAAAGACAATTTAAGACTTTGATATTTTGAATGAAAAATAAAAATTGAAATATATTTGTCTCGATTATTTTTTAAAGTATATTGCAGGATGAAAAGCTAGCATATCCTTGCTGAATAAGTGCTGTAACATTGCTGAATAGGTGGGGTATTATTGCTGAAACGGCACTGAATAATTGCTGAAACGGCACTGAATATTTGCTGAAACAGCACTGAATAATTGCTGAAACAGTACTTAATATTTGCTGAAACAGCACTGAATAATTGCTGAAACAGTGCTGAATAATTGCTGAAACAGTACTTAATATTTGCTGAAACAGTACTTAATATTTGCTGAAACAGTGCTGAATAATTTCTGAAACAGTGCTGAATAATTGCTGAAACGGCACTGAATAATTGCTGAATATTTCTGAAACCTTGCTTACTAACAGTTTGAAAACTGTATGAAACATTGCTGAAATTTTGGCTGAAACATCACTCGCAATTGGCTGAAACACCAAGTCTGAAACATGCCTGGAATGTTCCAATTACAGGCATGTTTCAGACTTTTGTTTCAGACTTGATTCAGATAGACAATTCTGGAATGTTTCAGGAAAATTTCAGAAATGTTTCAGGAAAATTTCAGACTAAAATTTTCATGAGGGTCAGGTTTGTTAAAATCATGGCCCCCTGGGGTAGGATGGGGCCACAATAGGGGATCAAAGTTTTACATACAAATATATAGGGAAAATCTTTAAAAATCTTCTTCTCAAGAACGATTGGGCCAAAGAAGTTCACATCTACATGAAAGCTTTCTGACATAGTGTAGATTCAAGTTTGCAAAAACCATGGCCTCCAGGGGTAGGTTTGGGGCCATAATAGGAACTACGGTTTTACATGCAAATAGATATGGAAAATCTTCTGATATGGACCATGGTGACTCAGGTGAGCGATGTGGCCCATGGGCCTCTTGTTTATCTTTACTGTGGATTTACAGTAAGTGTGAATGAGACATATCGGCAAGTACATGACGTGCTCCAGATAGTTCATTGGAAAGTCCCCGAGTGATTTTACAGAGCGCTTTTGATAGGTCGGTTAAATTATAGGTAGGCAGTCCCAAGTATTTGGCATTATATTATCTCGTGCCTAACAAGTGTAAGTTTCACTATTTGATTTCAGTGTAAATTGCACCGTACGTAGCGTGAGATTCAATATCGGTTTTGATTTGACACGGAGATTTGAAATTACGTGAATAAAATGTCCTGTGAAGTTTATCTTATATATACTAGATATCTACATGTATAAAAGTGATGGGATATCTTATAAAGAAAAAAATATAAGATGTCTTATAAAAGATACAAGATATCTCGTAAACTTTAGAAGATACCTTATAAATTTTATCTTTTAAACAGGAATAACCGTGTTATACTTATAATCCATCGCAGTATAGGTATGGGAGGGGGAATACAGGGTGAAAAAGGCGAGCTCCGATATGTAAAGAAAAGGCAGGATAGCAATATTCCAGAATTCAAATAGTGCTGAATATTGAAAAGAAAAGAAAATGACGGGATCGAAAATGCTGCGGGAAAAGGCAGGATCCGCAGCTGCCTCTATATCCCAATAAAAATTGAAAGGTTACTCCCTTAAATTCCTGTTAGATACTTGTCAGTTTTAAGTGATCAGAAATTTCAGTACATGTTTCTATAGGCGATTTTGTCCAGTTTCCATATCGTTATTTTAAAATAAATCTCTCGGAGGATATTTTCGGAATCTTGCAAAGCATTGGAAAAGATCGATGTCAGAAAAATTTCTAAATTCAAATAGTTAGGGGGAAGAGGGGGTAAAAACTCGTTAAGTTTCTGTCATCCGACATCGATTACACGTTAGTGGGGAAAAAAGACAACTGACTTTAAAACCACATAAAAATACATTTTAATAAACGTTTAATAGTTTCAATATACACTTTCATTTGTTTTACTTGTTAATCGATTTAAGTTTCAACATATTTCATATTTAGTTTTGTATTTTGGGGGGGGGGGGGGGGGGGGGGGGGGGGGGTGTCTTGGTGAGAACTATGCGAACTCAGTTTTCTCTAACATTGAACATTTGATCTCGCCCCTAAAATAATTTGTCAGATTAAGTAATAAGATCAATAGATATTCTACTTCGAGAAAACATTTATTTTCAACACATGGCATGCTTTGATGTCTTTTACTGTTATATATACCCACATTTTCGTAAGAAATTCGGAAGTAACCATCGCTAGATACTGTTAATTTAATGTACAATGGCAAGTTCTGTGAATTGTAGCAAAAACTAAATTCCCCAAACCATCCCTCTCCTGTACATGTAACACATTATTAAAGAAATTCAGCATTTCGTTAGCATTAGACGCGCCTTTCTATATCGTCATAGCAAAGGTCGATTGATAATTTTGCGATACTGGCGTACCTTTGAACCTATATCACTGGTCCACCCCTAACTGTATGTCCATAGGAGTTTGAAATTTTATCAATAAAGTTAATAAAATGTACTTGATTGACCAAGCCATGAGCTATGGTCAATCAAGTACATTTTATTAACTATATTGATAAAATTTCAAGCTCCTATGGTATGTCCATGATTTCGATTACCCGTTGTACGAACGCGACACTCGCTTCGTCAATATATATATATAAAGTCTCTTTTTTAGAAGTAAAATACAGAAAAAACTCTAAACACTTTGTTGAAATATTTCGACTGTGTTACCGGTCTTCTTCACGAAAACACGACTGAAGAAGACCGGTAACACGGTCGAAATATTTCAACAAAGTGTTTAGAGTTCTCTCTCTCTCTCTCTCTCTCTCTCTCTCTCTCTCTCTCTCTCTATATATATATATATATAACTGACTCGGCCTAAATTGCAATAAAATCAGTAGCAAAGAAGTTTTCAACACTTCGTTCGTGTTCAGACCACAGGGGCTCGTCACGAATTGACCCTCTCTATTCTATATTTACATTTATTTGTAAATATAGAATAGACGATGTCAAATTTTTAAAAGACAAATATTTCGTGACGAGTCCCTGTGTTCAGACGAAATGCTTCTCTTGGATTTTCTTTGCAGTTTCTTGAAAGTCATTTCCCTAAAAAATTTCTCGCAGCTCTACAAATTAAAGACACCTTTAATTGGTACATTGTCAGGGGTACAAATATTTCTTCTTAATAAATTTTGTCTGATTTCTCTATTAAGATACACTTGATTTCTTTTTAATTTCATACTCGATAAACAAAAGTACATCCGGTGTGAGCTTCGTTGGCGACGTTATCGGTGCAAGAGTTCCCATGATTGACAATTTTATAACGTGGCCTTTGCGACGCCTAATTTCTTACTGATTTTACCATAAAATAAACCCTCGGCATGTAATTTTAAAATCAACGTCATTGTTTTAGTTGGTATTGGTTTTCCCTTTTCGCAGTCTCTTCCATCGTGCTAAAAGATTATGTAATGACACGACAGTGTAAAGACACGTGTGACCATCTAAAATTATTTTTATTCCCGCCCCTTTAAATATTGGTCCAATCGCAGTGATTGTTCTTTCCTTGATGCGTCATCATTGACAGATTTGTTTTGAAACCAACTATCCGAGACCTCGAATGAACTTGAGAAGCTGAGTCGTTCACACTTACTGTAAATTCACAGTAAAATTTTTGTAAATCTACCAGTTGGTAGAAATTATGCATGCCTATATTATTACATCTGACAGCTAGTACATCCTTAAACGGTACAAAACACCCTAATGCAGTGTTTATTTATAAACCGTTAATGAGAAAGAGGAAAGACGAGAAAATCTATGGCAGCATGGACCAGGAATTGAACCTGCATTACTAGTCAGGTGCTCTATATAACCACTGAGCTATCCAGGTCAATATCCACAATCTGTATAGCCCTATTTCAAAATTTGTGACCTAAACTCAGACAAAATCTGATGCCTGGCTGACCAATTACTACATTCCTCAATTTGTCTTCACCATCAAAGGCACAAACACCACAATCCAAGTTCTTTTTTTCAAATGTAGTATATAGGAGAGAGGAGAAAATCTTTGGGTGGACCGGGAATCAAGCCCGGGACCCCTGCATTACTAGTCAGGTGTACTAATCACTGAGCTACCCAGGCCGATATCAACGGTCGGTATAGCCCTAATCACTACATTTGTGACCTAAATTCAGACCAAATATGATGCCTAGCTGACCTAATTGTAAAGTCTATTGACCAATCCAGCAGCCAATTGAAAACTCTATTGGTCTTTTGTAATTCGTTGTAAGGAAAAATTGAAGAAAATGAAATAAACAGAAAGTTCTATGTTTTTGTTGTTGGATACAGAATGTATTTTGATTTGCACTCGTGAAAATATTCTAAAAAATCCTGTCTCACTCGTGAAATAAATTCTATCCAACAACAAAACATTGGATTATGCGCTATGTACTGGTATTTGCAAACTTAAGGGATAAAGCAAACTGTAGTGGAAATATAACATGTTTAGGAATTGCTGACATATCCTCCTAAAAACAGTTATTATCAATGCTAAAATGAAATACATTGTAAAACATGTAAATTTCTCCATATTTTTTCATCTAGGATTTCCAATCAACACAGAGGAATCAAAACAATTTGCTTCAGCAAAAAATGGGTAAATAATTGAATTTGAAATGTGTTTGAATAATTTATTTGAAAAAGCAAAGTTGCATGTTTGAATAGGATATTCAGGACCTATTCTGGTTATTTTTGAAAAAAGATTAATTTCAAATTACCTACAGCTGGATCCTGGGAATCCTCATTTCGGATGGGTGACTCACAGATTGTCACAGTGTACTTATCAACAGAAAGATCCAAATGGAAATGGGGTTCACTACTGAGGATTGTTTGGAGTAAGAGAATATCTAATGTGCTTATAAATGTATACTTTAATCTTATTATACCCCCCGCAAACGAAATTTGGGGGGATATATTGGAATCAGCATATCCGTCTGTCCATCTGTCTGTAGACATGATTTTGTCCATGCATGTTCTAAGAAAATCCGTCTGTCCATCTGTCTGTAGACATGATTTTGTTCATGCATGTTCTAAGAAAATCCGTCTGTCCATCTGTTTGTAGACATGATTTTGTCCATGCATGTTCTAAGAAACTAGTGCATGGTGTTTTTTTATGCCCCCGAGATCGAAGATGGGGGGCATATTGTTTTTGTCCTGTCTGTCATTCTGTAGTTCTGTAAATCTCATTCTGTCTGAAACTTTAACCTTGCTAATAACTTTTGAACAGTTAGTGATAGAGCTTTGATATTTCACATGAGTATTCCTTGTGACAAGACCTTTCTGTGGGTACCAACATTTTTGACCCCGTGACCTTGACCTTGGAGTTTTACCTACATTTTGAAAACTTTAACCTTGCTAATAACTTTTGAACAATAAGTGATAGAGCTTTGATATTTCACATAAGTATTCCTTGTGACAAGACCTTTCCGTTGGTACCAACATTTTTGACCCAGTGACCTTGGAGTTTGACCGACTTTTTGAAAACTTTAACCTTGCTAATACCTTTTGAAAAGTAAGAGATAGAACTTTGATATTTCACATGAGTATTCCTTGTGACAAGACCTTTCTGTTGGTATTGAACCTTTTGACCTTGACATTTGACCTACTTTTAATTTTTTTTATACCCCCCGCAACAAGTTGGGGGGGGGGGTATACTGGAATCGGGTTGTCCGTCCGTTCGTCTGTCTGTAGACGCAATGGTGTCCAGGCTCTAAAGCATTATACTTTCCACCTAACGTCACTATATCATATATATGGACTACCCATGGGATGAAGATGTTCCCTATCGATTTTGGGGTCAAAAGGTCAAAGGTCAAGCACACTGGACATCAAAGTAGCAATATGGTTTCCGGGCTCTAAAGCGTTATCCTTTCCACCTACAGTCACCATATCATACATATGGATCACCCATGGGATGAAGATGTTCCCTATCGATTTTGGGGTCAAAAGGTCAAAGGTCACGTGCACTGGACATCGAAGTAGCAATATGGTTTCCGGGCTCTAAAGCGTTATCCTTTCCACCTACAGTCACCATATCATACATATGGACTACCCATGGGATGAAGATGTTCCCTATCAATTTTGGGGTCAAAAGGTCAAAGGTCACGCACACTGGACATCGAAGTAGCAATATGGTTCGGTTTGTCATGCCATTTGTTTTTTACACTCAGAAAAGAGGTAGTTTATACCTATTACCAACACCCTTTGGGAGATTGGGGTAAGCGGGGGGTATTCTTAGTGAGCATTGCTCACAGTACCTCTTGTTTACATTGGTCATAACTTCTAAATGGTAAATATTAGAGCTTTCATATTGTACATGAGCATTTCTTTTGACAAGATCTTTCTACTGGTACCAAGATATTTGCCCTTGTGACCTTGGCCATCTTCGGAATTGGCCATTATCGGGGGCATTTGTGTTTCACAAACACATCTTGTTTTTTTTGAAAATTTGTACACTCACTACTCGATCACCATATGAAGTTGTGCATATGGTACATGTATTTTCATGTTGATTGGACAATTTTTCTTCAATTTACAGGATTTTTTTCTACTTATGAACTCATTCATTTTTTAAATCAAAAAAAGTATATCTTAAAAAAATTCGAAGAGATTTGATTTAAATGTTGTAAGGCGACACCAATAAAATTTCTTGTTCGTCGGATCCGAGCGCTCGTATTTAAAAAGAACTTAAAAAATAATATTAATTTAAATTTCCCGCTTCCGGAATTTTTCGGTCCGTTTTCCGCTCCAATTTTTATTTTATTTTTTATTAAAAAGTCATGACTGCGCTTAGAAATCATCGGTATTTTCATTGTGTCAGTAAAACCCTAAACAACATCGAACATTATTGAAAACGCATGGGAGACTGACACTCGAGAGTCGAGACAATTACCATGCTGGTATTAGTAGTTAAGGTAACAGACAAGAACGGAGGTACAGTTCTTTCAAGCACAGCGATAACCTTTAGTGGTGGGCAATTACACGAACTGTTCGAGAGATGCGTTCATATGAAGGGACTAAACCTGTCTATTGACGCGATAACGGGGGTAAGAATGAGAGAAAACATGTCTGCCCCGTTCATCACAGCAGAGAATCCCAACATGGACATCGACGAAATCACAAACACTCTTGGTTGTAAGTACATGGATTTTGTTATAGATCAAAATATACTCTCTCCTCCACGTAATCACGTAGATTTAGCTGCATGTCCAAGTCAAGCTAATGCTATCAATGCTTTCTCTGTACTAATGCACAATAACAAAAGCTTATCATTGCCAACTAAACCAACTTCAAACAATGAGAAAAAACTGACAGGACCACAAAGATTGCATAGTGACATAATAGAATGGATGTCATCTAAAGGCTGTGGATGGACAAAAGATTCCCTAGACACTGGTGAGTTTGTTGTGAAGACACTTAGAAATACACTTTGGTACATTGACCATGCCCACACAAAATTTAAAGACAGTGGATGCCCAATACCAAAAGTATTCACTAGATTTAGTGGTTATAATGATTTCAAAAAGCTTCACCACAAAACACCAGTGATAAAATCAGAAAAACTCAATGAGTTTTCACTGGACTTGACCAAAGCCCTGTCATTACCTTCAATGTCTTTGCCCCGGCATAAGGAATTGTCAGCTGATTTAGAGTCACTGTTGGACTGTATTTGTAAATACAAAAAAAGATTAGACAAGGACAATCTGCGCCACAAAGAATTTTATCAAAGAGGATCATCACCGAAAAGATCACTAGAATGCAATACCACTTTAGAGTACATTACACCAAGTTCAGAACATAGTGAGAAGTACAACAAATTACAAGATGATTTAAACTCATTGAACGATTATCAGTTCGTGGATTTAGACTCCTATACACCAGAAGATAGATTAAAACGGCGACAATACATCAAGAATCTAGCCCTACAGGTACCTGTTATGTTATACAGAATGGCTTATGGTGGCTCTGTTGGAACACTGAACTTTATTTGGAGAGTTCCTGAACAAGATACACAAGAACGTATTACAAAGAATGCTCAGATTGTCAACAAGATAAATGCATCTCTGCCAAAATTCTCAACAAGGTCAATGCGAAGGGACTTTATCAATCGTTATGCCAAACATGTGAACATTCCAAAGTCTTTACTACGCAGTATGTTCTTTGAGCTGACTGGTTGTGGAAGCACATCAGATTGTAATGAACAAACCCTTATTGATGAGCGCATCTCAATTTTACTAGATAGTGATGATCCAAATCTACTTCTTGACTACAGAGTCTTGAATGGCAAAGACATTGATACAAAATTTGGGACTTTCTTTGAGGAGACTGGAAAATATTTTGACGAACAGATACTTCAAGTCAATGAAAGACGCCATGGAGAGGAAATGTATTTGCCAATGGCAATATCAATTGAAGAACTCAGAGACCGGATATCAGCCCGGGTGCCAGAGGGAACACCAATTCCTAGTGCTGAAACACTTCGTCTACAATTTCAACCAAATAATATTTTCCAAAAATCAGCTCTTAAGTACTCTAAAAGATTTAATGTAAAATTCAGAGTTCAAACAAGAATGGCAAGAGTTCATCATATTGATGCTAGATATGTTGCAACAGCTTTCAAATATTTGAAATGTTTTTGTGTAAGCAATCGACAAATGACAACTTTCATTTGTCTAGATGACAAAGCAATAATTCCTGTAGGTGAGCCTGGGATTCCAATAAGTACAGGCGTAAGGGGACATAATAAAGTACTTGCCCCAGCTGACGGACCCCAACTTGTGTGTACAGACCATGACTTTCATGTTGGTGGAATCGTTCCATCTGTGACATTTGTGTCAACTATTCCTCGAAACTGTAATGACAGTTTTTTCAAAGGAAAAATTTTTGTCACAACTAAGGACAAAATATTTCAACCATCATCACCTTACAGACATGCAACAGAAGTAACTAGAATTCTCCGTGAACACTACTCGGAAAACAATGTAGATCTGGAAAATCCCATTCTGTGTTTAATGACTGATGGGGGACCTGACCACAGGGTCACATTCGAGACTGTGAAGTTATCTCTTGTCCAGTTATTCATTGACCTTAATCTCGATGTACTAGTAGCCTTGCGAACTGCTCCAAATCACAGTTGGGTGAACCCTGCGGAGCGCTGTATGTCAGTTTTGAATCTTGCCCTACAGCATGTTGCGTTAGCAAGAAAGGAAATGGAAGAAAGATTTGAAATTGCTGTTAAGCACAAGACGACACTTGGTGCTATCAGGAATCTTGCACATGTTAAACAAGGGTTTAGAAATGCCTACAAGGAATCGATTGGTGATACTATAGAGCTTATAAATTCCAGATTTAAGAGAATGAAGTTGAAAGACGAGCCACTGGAAGTGTATACAGGTGTTTCTGATGAAGATATTAAAGCTGGCCTAGAAGCGGTTAACCAAGTTGTTCATTGCAATGTCAACACTGAAATGTCTACAGCAGATTTACGCAAGGTGAAAGAATTACAGGTAAAAATTGTCAATATCAAATTTTCAACACATTTGACGAGATTGACGTGCTTGCCTTCATGTAACCAATCTATGAATGTACATTTTCCACCCAGTTTTAACCTTTATTAACTGCATAATACCTGTTTAAACTAATTAATTGCATTATGGAACTCATAAATGTCTAGTACATCTGTGTATTTAGTTAATTTCATGCTATTTTAGTGTTGTAATCACATCATATACATAATTATATATATATATATACACACACACCAGTGTAATTTATTATGACATCACAAAGGACAATTACTGACATCGTGATATGTTGACGTTACTTAGCAATTGTATTTCATTTTATAACCGTCTGAAGAGGCATTAAAGCCGAAAGTGCTAACAGTGAAATGTTATTCGAGTTTTGTGTTTCTTGACTGTATATCAAATACTGAATTCTTTTTACAAACTATATATATGTATGTATATATATAAAATCATTATAAATTTGTGTATTCACTGCCCCTAACTACAGTATTTACCTAGATTCTTTAAATAAAAGATTCATTATAATGTGTGTGTGTATGTATATCTTTTTTATTGGATATTTTTAGACATTTTTGGAGGTACATGGAAAGAGCAGCCATTGCCTGTTCCAACTCAAGAAGTGTTCTACATGTGACTATTGCACTGTACTTCAGCCACCTCGTGTGCCTGATTTGGATGAGTTATACTTTCTACCAGACCCTGTACCAGGAGATGATGGTCATTACTTGGGACTTCTTGGAGGTAATTACATAAGGACATAATCTCTCTCTCTGACAATTTGTCTTGGTACATAGTTAATTATGAAATAATATTGATTGACCATCAGCATTGCCATCAGTGATTTAATATCTTATAATGCGTTTTATCTTTTTAAAAAATGTCCTCATTCCTTTAATAATTATTTAAAAGGTATATGGCCGAGAAACGAATGATAATCACAGACCTGGTGCCGCTCCAGCCAATGCCCAGAGCGAAGTTGACAGGCAAAATCGTGAATTGTTCAAAAGTCAAAAGGTCCGGGATGTTGTGTTTTGTGGAGAATGCAGCAAACCACGCTGCGTTTATAGCAACAAAAAAATGACAACAGAACAAGTAAGGCCTAAGAATTTTATTTGTAGTACATGTACTGTAATATCATTTGTAAAATATGAATGATGCTAGTTTATATGAATAGTTAGAAATGATACTGTAACAGGAAAGGAGAAAATGCAACGGACCAGACCGAGATTCCAACCCGGGCCCCCTGAATCTCTAGTCATGTGCTCTACCAAATGAGCTATTTGGCCACCGGCGATCGAATCCGTCTGACCGCTACAATACATTTACTAAATTGCAAACCTTAAACTGAGAGTTATGAAATAGATAAATATTAGAATCCAGTTTCCAAATCATTTTAATTTTAGGAGGAGCTTCTTAGACGAATCAAGGAGGACAGATTCTATTCTTGTGGTGGCTCCCTTCTTCCTGCAGACAGCGACAACTTGGGATTGGTCGTCAAAGAGTCCGTTTCCTGTTCATCGGAAGTTGAGACAAACTATTTTACGACTTCACTAAGACATTATCTACCACCAATATGTATTCACTGTGGTTCTGCTGAAAACCTCCTGGATGACTCTGATCCATATATATCATCTTTGTATGAAGAATACTCGGTGGTCAGACCAATATGTTTTCAATGCAGAAATGCAGGAAAAGATACCAAAAACTTGGGGGGAAAAGTTTGTTTCTAAAAAAGCTAGAACTTAATTTGTTAGATATGAAATGTATTTTAGACAGGTTTACATGTATATATTTATGTCTCCCCTCTTCCAGGTGTTGTTCCTTCTGTATGGCTTATAGGATACACTTGAAACTTTGTACAATGCTTCATTGTCATTTGTAGATAGGCATATTGTTAGGACAAATGGATCCAATTATTTTTGGCTGGGTTGTATAACATGCAAACGGTTTATAAAATGGTGAAAGACGGAAGGGCAGGCATCCCTGTAAAAGGGTACCTACTTTGTGTAATCAACTCCTCTCACACCTCTACGTTGATGATCTTCAAACTTTGTACAGTTGTTATGGATACATTGAAGATGTGCATGTGTCTTTTTGAAAGTGATCAGACATTTAAAAAAAATTACATGTATATGAACTTAGTCATTTTTTAAGCATGTCTTGAATAGACAGCACCTATTTTTCTAACCAACTCCTCTTACAGCATTTATTTAACATCCTTTAGACTTTGTACAGCTGTTATGGAAGCATTGAAGATGTGCTTGTGTCTTTTTGGAAGTGATCAGACATTCTTTGAAAAATTTACATGTACATGATGTAGTTGAACTTTGTCATATTTTAAAGCATGGTACCTATTTTGTGTAACAAACTCCTCTCACAGCTTTTACTTAACATTTTTCATACCTTGTACATTATAGATGTTAAAAAAACATTGAAGATACACGTGTGGCATTTTAAAAGTGCTTTTTGTACTGCTGTCTATATGGTAGATAATATATTTTAAAGCAACCCAGCCATTTCTATTCTTGAATTGGTTTTCTCAAAAGTTATAGTGGATCTAAGAGGGGTGGAGGATGTAAAATAGTTTGTGAACACTTCTCCTATGTGGCTTATTGGATAGCCTTGAAAATTTTACAATACTGCATTATCATTTAATGATGTTCATGTTGTTCTGACCTAGGGATCTAATATTTTCCTAGGATTTACAGTGGATTAAAGAGTGAGTGTTTTATAGCTTTTTTCACAGGGGTGTGATTTTTCCTCTTTTCAGATAAAATTCTTATTGGCTAAATTTTCAACAACAAAAAAAAAATGAAACACTCTGGGTACACCCTGGTTTTTCTTCTTCATGTACTAGGGTATGTTCACTTTAGCATAACAGTCATTATTTTTGTATCATATACAACAATGACATAGGTCACAAAGTGCAGTTCATAATGTTTATGTTCCTGCTCATGATTTCTCCTTGATACCATGCACTACATGAAGGAGGAGGGGGTTGTAATTTGGGGAGCACTTTCAATTTGAGGAGCTGGGAGAGGCATTCGTTTTTAACAAAACAAATTTATACATGTATATTTAGTCTTGAAGTAGCAGTTGCACATGTATGTATACAAATACAATTTTAAATGTATTCACTGAATTTTGTTATTCTTTTATTCATGTATATACAATGCTTTGAACATGTAAACTATTAAAGCAGTATATTACATTTGGGGTAAAAACTATGTATTGCAGAAAACCTGTATATTTTACTAAATCATCAATATGTGTATTTAAAAAAAATAGAAATTGGTTATTTTACATGTTCAATTCATTTGAAATATAGAAGTTTTATTGTAACTATACAAAAGTTTAAGAAAGCAAAAAAAAAAAAAAAAAAAAAAAAAATATATATATATATATATATATAATCGCTCGCTTGGTTCTTTTACCATATCGCCTGAAAATTGTGTTGAAAATATATTATAATATTATAATTAATAAATCGCTCGCTCGCCCCAATTTTTTTGGGTCATTTGTCCGAAGAACAAGAAATTTTATTGGTGTCGCCTAAATACATTGTTCTTAGACTGAAGTTATGCATTTCTTATTTCAAATTAGAATATTTAAAGTATTAGAAAGTTATGCTAATTTCTATGTTGTTTAAAGGGAGGGGGGTGTCTCTTTGTCTGGAGAATATTTCAAAAACAAAAGGTTTGAATCAGACCTTTTACAGACATTTTTTTTTATTAAAGTAAAATAACATATATATGTACTTTTGATTTATAGTGAATGTATGAATGTTTCCATTTTCTATATATCCATGATCGTCGCAAACCAAGGCCAATATGTACGATCCTCTCCTATATGCGGACTCCAGACGATGTATATCCATTTTCTGGTGGGGTGGAGTGAGGGATGTGTGTTCATACTCTTGCAATTTTTAAAGCATTGTACCAAATTAAGAGAAATGATAATAAACAATTATATTCTCTGAAAATCCTATTTATTGGTATAGTTTTTAGCTCACCTGGCTCAAGTGAGCTATTCTGATCAAAATTTGTCCGTTATCTGTCGTCGTCGTATTTGTAACCTTTTCACATTTTCATCTTCTTCTCCAGAACCACTGGGTCAATTTCAACCAAACTTAGCACAAAGCATCCTTGGATGAAGGGTTTTCAAGTTTGTTCAAATGAAGGGTCATGCCTCCTTCAAAGGGGAGATAATCACAAAAATGCAAAATTAGGGTAGGGTCATTTAAAAATCTTCTTAGAAACACTGGACCAGAGGAGCTGACATTTACATGAAAGCTTCCTGACATGGTGCAGATTCAAGTTTGTTCAAATCATGGCCCCCGGGGATAGGATGGGGCCACAATAGGCACAGGCACTTATATCGCTTGGGGCCTAATTACTATATATTAGGCCCCAAGCGATATAAGTGCCTGTGACAATAGGGGATCAAAGTTTAACATAGAATATATATAGGGAGAATCTTTAAAAATCTTCTTCTCAAGAGCCAATGAGCCAGAAGAGCTGAGATTTACATGAAAGCTTCCTGGCATAGTGCAGCTTTAGTTAAAATCATGGGCCCGGGGGTAGGTTGGGACCACAATAGGAGATCAAAGTTTTACATAGAAATATATAGGGGAAATATTTAAAAATATTCTTCTTAAGAACCACTGAGCCAGAAGAACTAAGATTTACATGAAAGCTTCCTAACATAGTGCAGATTCAAGTTTGTTCAAATCACGGCTTGCAGGGGTAGGTTGGGGCTACAATAGCAGATCAAAGTTTTGCATACAAATATAAAGGGAAAATATTTAGAAATCATCTTCCAAAGAACCATTGGGCCAAAGTAGTTAACATTTACATGAAAGCTTTCTGACATAGTGCAGATTCAAGTTTGTAAAAATCATGGCCTCCAGGGGTAGGTTGGGGCCATAATAAGGACTAAGGCTTTACATGCAAATATAAATGGAAAGTCTTCAGATATGGGCCAAAGTGACTCAGGTGAGCAATGTGGCCCATGGGCCTCCCCTTGTTATATTGTGTTTCACTGGAAATATTTTAATATTTGATTGATTCATTGAGTTTTTTAAAGCAACATTTTCAATTAAAAAATTATATACTAGATGACCATTTGATTAGACAACTTCTGATTTGATCTGAGGAAGTCTGTTTTTATCCGTCCCGAGGGGGTAAGAAATAAGTTTTCATTTTTGAAAATATATAAGGGCATGAACTGTGATGCTTCACATCAGCATACTTAAAACATATTACTATGGACATATATAGGGGGAAAATTGAAATATTTTTCTCAAGAGCAAGCATCCTCAGGTAGTGTAGATTAAAGTTTGTTTGAATCATAGTCCTGGTTTGGATTGGGCAACAATAGGAGATAAGATTTTACATGGAAATAAATATTAAAAAATCTTGAGACCCACTGACCATGATAAGACATGCAAGCATTCCAATGTAGTACATATTCATATTCAATAAAACCATAACCCCTGGGGCTAAGGTGGGGCTAAAATAGAGATTCAAAGTTTTGCATGAAAATATATGTATTTGTAGAAAATTTAAAATAAAATATTTTCAGGAGTAGCAGGGCCACGCTATTAATATGCAAACATTCCCAAATTGTAACGATTCAAGGTTTTTAGCTCACCTGAGCTGAAAGCTCAAGTGAGCTTTTCTGATCACCCGTATTCCGGCGTCCGTCCGTCCGTCTGTAAACTTTTCACATTTTCAACTTCTTCTCAACAACCACTGGGCCAATTTCAACCAAAGTTGGCACAAAACATCCTTAGGTAAAGGGAATTCTAAATTGTTAAAATAAAGGGCCAGGCCACCTTCCAAGGGGAGATAATCAAGAAAAGGTAAAAATAGGGTAGGGTCATTAAAAATTCTTCTCAAGAACCACTGGGCCAGAAAAGATGATATTTATAGATAAGCTTTATTAGGTAGTGCAGATTCTAAATTGTTAAAATCATGGCCCCCGGGGGTCGGATGGGGCCACAATAGGGGGTCAAAGTTTTACATACAAATATATAGGGAAAATCTTTAAAAATCTTCTTCTCAAGAACCACTGAGCCAGAAAAGCTGAGATTTATATGAAAGCTTCCTTATATAATGCAGATTCTAAATTGTTAAAGTCATGGCCCCCGGGGGTCGGATGGGGCCACAATAGGGGATCAAAGTTTTACATACAAATATATAGGGAAAATCTTTTAAAATCTTCTTCTCAAGAACCACTGAGCCAGAAAAGCTGAGATTTATATGAAAGCTTCCTTATATAATGCAGATTCTAAATTGTTAAAATCATGGCCCCCGGGGGTCGGATGGGGCCACAATAGGGGATCAAAGTTTTACATACAAATATATAGGGAAAATCTTTTAAAATCTTCTTCTCAAGAACCACTAAGCCAGAAAAGCTGAGATTTATATGAAAGTTTCCTTATATAATGCAGATTCTAAATTGTTAAAATCATGGCCCCCGGGGGTCAGATGGGGCCACAATAGGGGATCAAAATTTTACATACAAATATATAGGGAAAATCTTTAAAAATCTTCTTCTCAAGAACCACTGGGCCAGAAAAGCTGAGATTTATATGAAAGCTTCCTTATATAATGCAGATTCTAAAATGTTAAAATCATGGCCCCCGGGGGTCGAATGGGGCCACAATAGGGGGTCAAAGTTTTACATACAAATATATAGGAAAAATCTTTTAAAATCTTCTTCTCAAGAACCACTGAGCCAGAAAAGCTGAGATTTATATGAAAGCTTTCTGATATAGTGCAGATTCAGGTTTGTTGAAATCATGCCCCCCTGGGGTAGGATGGGGCCACAATAGGGGATCAAAGTTTTACATACAAATATATAGGGAAAATCTTTAAAAATCTTTTTCTCAAGAACCACTGAGCCAGAATAGCTGAGATTTATATGAAAGCTTCCTTATATAATGCAGATTCTAAATTGTTAAAATCATGGCCCCCGGGGGTCGGATGGGGCCACAATAGGGGGTCAAAGTTGTTTGTTTTTGGGGGGGGGGGGTTTGTTTGGTTTTTTTTTGTTGTTTTTTTTTTGTTGTTGTTGATATAGTGCAATTCAAGTTCGTTAAAATCATGGACCCCGGGGATTGAATCGGGCCTCAAGGGGGGCATCAAAGTTTTACATACAAATATATAGGGAAAATCTTTAAAAATCTTTAAAAATCTTCTTCTCAAGAACCATTGGGCCAAAGAAGTTCATATTTACATGAAAGCTTTCTGACATAGTGTAGATTCAAGGTTGCAAAAACCATGGCCTCCAGGGGTAGGTTTGGGGCCATAATAGGGACTACGGTTTTACATGCAAATAGATATGGAAAATCTTCTGATATGGACCAAGGTGACTCAGGTGAGCGATGTGGCCCATGGGCCTCTTGTTTTTTTTATGCCCCTGCCACAAAGTGGTGAGGGCATATAGTTTTACTCTGACTAACTTGTCCTTCCGAGACACCCAGTTTTTTTTTTACTTTTTTTCCTAAACACCTTGAGATATAGCTGCAGAACTGTAGCTCTCTGAAAAAATATTGTGACGGAACAAAGATTCTCTGTTCCATCACAATATTTTTAGGTCACCTGAATAAACTCAGGTAACCTATTGCAATTCGTTGTCGTCGTGCGTTAACAATTGAACATTTTTAACTTCTTCTTGATAACTATCATTCCAATTCTTTTCAAATTAGGTATGAAGCATCATTGGGACAAGGGGGACAAAAATTGTAAATTTCAGGATTCCTGCATCCCTGGGGCCTTAGGGCAGGGCAAAAACTGTACAAAAATGACCAAGTTTCAAAAATCTTTTTCTCAAGAACCGCTCATGTTTAAGAAAAACTATATGTATATTGATGTAGAGCTGCAAAAATGACATAGCTCCGTTATCTGTTATTTTATCTGTTATCTGTTTTCTGTTATACGACTACCAAAATTGTAAATGTCATGATCCCCGGGGTAAAGGGTTTTGACTCCAGGGTAGGGCCAAACTTGTTATATAGTGGTGATGTTTAAAACACTTAAATAACATCTTTAGTGCTGTTGATACTAAATTGAAACTAAATGGATATTTAGAAAGAACAGGTAGTCCTTTACCAAAATTGTAAATTTGATGATCCCATGGGTTGGGGTTTTGGTATCAGGGTGGGGCCAAAATGGTCAGTTATTAATGTGTGAACAATAAGACATTTATAACTTCTTGATAACTATCATTCCAATTCTTTTCAAATTTGATATGAAGCATTCTTGGGACAAGGGGGACATAAATTGTAAATTTCAGGATTCATGCACCCCTGGGGCCTTAGGGCATGGTAAAAATGTCCAAAATTGACCAATTTTCAAAAATCTTCTTCTCAAGAACCGCACGTTTAAGAAAAACTTAATGCATAAAGATGTAGAGCAGGAAAGCTTCTAGCAATTAAAATTGTAAATTTCTTGATTCCCGGGGTAGGGGTTCTGACCCCAGGGTGGGGCCAAACTTAGTATATATCCTGGTGTCACCGGTTTTCGATAGTGCAGTACTATTTTTACATATTTAATATATTCAGCAATTATTTCTCACCTGAATTTTATCTGTTCTAATCAATTAACTCTATCTAATGAATATATGCTGGGTTTTTTTAAAACTATCAAAATCCAGGTAGCATTTCAACTTTCGTTAGATCTGCCATAATCAAATTTGTTTTGACTGACATCACCTATTTTCGATAGTAAGTATGGCGCGCTGTTAGTGTTAAAACAACATTAAATAGAATGATTCTTTTATTCTTATTTTTTTCGACCAAATTGATTACATTAAATAATGAACAAATAAAGCAACTTCAAACAATTTTAAATAGTGGTGAAGGTCCTGAAGACACACACCCAATGTTATTACGCCCATTTATCATATTTTAAAGTTGTCTAGGGGACTTGAAAACATTTGGCAGTAACAATTCACCATGGACACTCATTCCATATTTTACCGACTGGAAAGCATTGCCCAAGGCCTCTGGATCATCATTCTTACAATTTCCTCTCTGGATGGAAAATATCTGCAAAGAAATAAACAAGAAATCAATAAAAACAAATTTTAAAACAGAGAATTTTTTAAAAAACGTATGGTATTATGACTATAATACGTTTCCATACTGTTCTCTTGAACCGATAGTTCACCCAAAGAGAGGTTTCTCTATTTTTAGAACACAGCTTTGAGTTTATTATCAGACGACAGCATAGGTGAATAGGATGCTGTTTTCGACGGAAAATAATCAGATTTTCATTGTGGGTTTTTTTGGCATTGGGAAAAATGGCGTTTTCAGAATAGATGCATACAGAATTGTAGTCTTACCTCTTTGAAAAGCGTAATTCTCGATCTTTTTGGCTATCTGACACTTCTTGTTACTGACGCTGATTTTGGGAAAAACATTCTGAAAAATGACATTACAATAATCAAATGATCGTTAAAAATAATAACCTATCGAAATTAGGATACTATCGAAAATAGGTAATGGCACATTAGTGTTTATGTGTAAGTTTACTGATACATACTGTATAAAATCTAAATGCATACTAAGGAATAATTAGCACAAAAAGATGTACAAAAAATGGTGAATTTCACAACCCAGGGTTTTGACTCTAGGATGGGTCCAAATTAGTCATATCTTATAATGTTTTAATGTTAATACACCTTTTATTTTACATGTATGTGAAGCTGTTCATCAGTGTATGCTCTTATGAGGGCATTGAAGCTGTAAGAACACATCTTGTTTTATACTTTTGCTGAATGTTAAAATTTAGCTTAGATATTCAGAACAGGAAATGTTTTCTAGATTTCATAGCCCTTCGGAGTATAGTGAAAATTTTTCACTAGTACTCAGGTGACTGATAGGGCCTGTGGGCCTCTTGTTTTATATGTGTGCTAATTGATAAAAAAAAAAAAATATTAACACCACAACATACTTATTTTATCATATTTATTTGCTACTAAAATACATTATTTGAAAAATCAACAATCAAATATAAGATTGAACCTATTATTCTAGAATGAAATTACCTTAACCTTTTCTCTACCGTACCGGTCAGTTTGACCGGTGGCGTGTAAAAACAAGACTACGCAAAAGGAGTGCCTCTAAATCTTTGAAATTACGGTCATAAGATATATGATTTATATATCATATTTTTGGAAATTTTCTCTATTTTTTAAATATGTAAAAATTAAGTAAATAAAGCCATTGAATTAAAAAAAAGCATTTAAAGTGAAAGATGTTTTCGTCTAAATATGACACAACACTTTTCGTAAGGCCGTTTTCCCCCTTGAAATGATTTTTTTTATTTTCCCTATGAATGCAATATTTTTTATATTAATTTTTTGAAAAGCATATATTCCCTGCTTTCAGTACATATGAAAATTATTTAAAGGCCTAGCTGGTAAAGTTATAAGAAAATAGCAATTTCTTGCACATGTACATTTTCTTACGATTTTATTTCGCAGATCGACGTTTTATCTGTATATATTTGGAAATAGGGAAAAGTAAATACAGCCTGTAAAAGTAAAACCCAATAAGATAAACTTCAGTTAATTTATTGACATCAAGATTTAGGTCTTTATCCTCCTGTATGGTGGGAAAACTAAAAGTCATATCATGGATCAAAAATTATAGACAGGATTTCCTTAGTTATACCTTTGAAGTAAAAATTGAAATGTTTACAACATATTGAAATCATTTATAGTCTATCCATGAATTGTGTCTTTGAAGTAGGAGAGCATTCTTGAGTTTAAACCTTAGGTTATTCAACCATTTCCAAGCTTCTTTAATTAGTATTCCTATTTTGTTCTATTATAGTTTCATAGTAGGCTGTTTTTGCATGACTAATTAGTGAGTGAAGTGATGTCATTTAGCCTCCAATATTTGGATGAAAGCTATGACGGTGACTCAGGCTTGAGAAGGTGGTGATTCATTTAGATCTGTGGATTTCTGAGTTAGAATTCTTAAAAGTAAACTTGAATGATTCTTGATACTTTATTAGGGCTGTTTTTATTTTAATTCACTTGTCACTAGGGTTATCAATTTTTTTGTTATTGGTCAATAGAGAACTATACTGTTCCTTCAGACCATACAGTGAATATGAAAATGGCTGGCCATTTTCCATATACTTTGCCCTATAGAACTTGTTCTAAGAAAAAAATTGTGAGTACAATGTTACAAAAGTGAAATCAAGAAAATATTTTGCATCCAATAAAAATCTGGATGGACACACAAAAAAATTCTATTATTTACTAGGCCAATTTTTGAGAAATTTTGATAAGTATTTAGATTAACTAGCCCCAAGGGCACATGCTCTTTACAAAGCACTAACCCAAATCCATAATTTACTAGTCCAAGACCATCGGGCCATAAATTATTTGGAGCCCTGCTTTATGGTAGTTGAATTAATAAGACCTCTGGTTTGAGATTTTACAATTTATATCAGTTCAACTATATTTGTTTTGTTCTGGTCCTTTGTGTGTGTGCAGTGGTCATAATTAACATCTGAGTTCTAAAAACAGTGATTTCAAACATCAAAATATATAGGACTGAAAAAAGTCAAGGTCAGTGTTGAATTTTTGTCACAATTGAACATGGCAATGCTTTAATTTTCAAATAAATATGATTGTGACATTGTTACCTATTTATGATATTTTTTATTTTATAGATTCAACATCTGAAAATGATCTATCTTGGGATGAAAAAGAGGATTGCTTTATTATTACTACTGCAAAATTCAATAACGTAGCTCACACACTGTGGAAGCAAAGAGTATCAACAGTTGAAGTGATATTGACACAGGGTAAGCAATAACTCATACCAAAATTTAGAAATTCATAGCCCTTTGGGTTCAGGGATCAAGTTCCAGGTTGAGGCTAAGTTGGCTATACAGTACACAACACAAGTTTTATACACCCCACCTTGGAAAGATTGTTCCATGGTGTGTGTTATTTGCCAATACACACAGCTCCCAGGAGCTTTTGCTGTGGCCGATTGGGTGCCTTGCAGGAGGAGATAATAATAACTAAAAAAAACCATGTACAAATAATATGTCATTAGATAAGGCCAAGTAAAATTAATTAGTAGATTATCATTCAAACTTCACAAAAAAATGGGGCGGGTGGGAGGATTTTATTTTTTATTTTTCGCCATGGTATTTCATGACCTCGAAAATGCCTTCTCTCATTGAGAAAAGGCTTTATAAATCATAATTACATGTGTATTTGGGTTTCTAAAAGGCAAAGTAAAACAAAGTACGTTTATGATACCGGACCGGACATAAAAATATCCGGAAATCGTAATTTTGAAAAATTAAAAAAATCGGGGCGGGGCGATTTTCGAGGGGTGGGCGGGAATGATAATCTACCAATTAATTTTACTTGGCCTAATGTCAGACGTAAATCTGTGATGTGCATATAGGCATACTAAGTAATACATGTATATGTCGAAAGAAATTGCTTTTAAATGCGACAAAAATGTTTTAAAATTGCTTATTGTTAAATTTTTTATACCATATGACACCATAGTAGACTTATAATGATTATGTATTAGTAATTAAAAATTATGTCACAACAGTGGTCAGCAAAATGGTGAAAGAGACATTCCGAGGTTTTTTATACTGGGCTCACAAAGAAGCAATATATTGTCTAGAGTGAATGATGGTTATTGGATGAAATAACAAATACTTTCTAGGGAACATATAAAAACAAATGCGACGAAACTCCTTGCATGTAGATCAGTTGCATGCACATTTATAAAATAATTATATAAAGTGGTTTGAACAATGCATTCTGTATCTACACAATATTCATTAAAATATCTAGAAAATAATTTTCAATGATATAGTCTATTCTTTCATTTATATAGCGCACCCTTTAATTTAGAGATGCATACGAATTTTATGCGCATTAGTTTACTTCGCATTAAATATTATCGCCGTGTAAATGCTATTTAATTCGAATTAATTTAATGTGCATTATTATAAACACACACACACACCCCCCCACCCCCCCCACCCCCACCCCCCCCCCCCCCGCAAACGAAGTTTGGGGGGGTATACTGGAATCACTTTGTTTGTCCGTAGGCACAATTTATCCAAAGTTTATTTCTAATACCGCTGGACATATTTCATTCAAACTGTATGCACATCTTCTATATATTATGTAGTTGTGCATCTCCTATTTTCATTGAAATATTTTAACAGTTATAGAAGTTACGCACATTTTCTTTTCATTTTGGGGGTTGCACACTTTGTCCAGAGTTTAATTCTAATACTGTTGAACAGATTTGATTCAAACTTTATTCTCATCTTATATATATAATGTAGTGGTACATCTTCTATTTTCATTGAAATATTTTAACAGTTATGGAAGTTACGGACATTTTCTGGTTTGGTTGTACTTGTAGTAATAGACACAATTTGTCCAGAGTTTATTTCTAATACTGTTTTACACTCGTAAGTCAATCAGGAATTGAAGAAGTGGAAAGAAGTTCAACAATGAAGTTCAACTACATTTCTTCTCATCCATCCGTCCGTTTGTCCATAGACGCAATTTGTCTGAAGTTAAATATTTCTAATACCGCTGGACATATTTCATTCAAACTTCATGCACATCTTCTATATATACTAATGTCATTTATTTACTGACAAAATCAATGACAAAGTAAAGTTGGCATAACATAATGATCTTTAACAAATTGAATATAAACTAAAGACTAGAAGAGTTGACCAGGGATTTGCAATCATACAGCCTAAAATGTGCCAAATAGTATTCATTGTTTATATTAAGCATATTTTTAGCCGAGTTGCAACGAAGTTGAACTCGGCTATTGGTGTGGTGATGCGGGCGGGCGGTTAATGGGCATCAACAATTGGTTTCCGGATGATAACTCGAAAAGTTTACAATCGAATCAAATGAAACTTTGATATATTGTTGGGTACCAGGTAAGGAAGACACCTATTGATTTTGGAGAAAAATGATCAAAGGTCAAGGTCACAGTGACCGAAATATAATGAAAATTTCAGGAAAATTTGGTTTCCGGATGATAACTCCGAAAGTTTATATCCAAATCAAATGAAACTTTGATATATTGTTGGGTACCAGGTAAGGAAGACCCCTATTGATTTTGGGGAAGGCAAGGTTAAAGGTCAAAGTCACAGTGACCGAATATAAAATGACAATTTCAGAAATATTTGGTTTCCAGATGATAACTCAGAAAGTTTAAATCCGAATCAAATGATACTTGAAGATATTGTTATGTACCAGGTAAGGAAGACCCCTATTGACTTTGGAGAAAATAGGTCAAAGGTCAAGGTCACAGTGACTGAAAATAGATTTAAAATTCCAAAAGGATTTTGGTTTCCGGAGGATAACTCGAAAATTTTTAATTTGAATCAAATGAAACTTGGATATATTGTTGAATACCAGCAAAGCAAGGCCCCTATTGATTTTGGAGAACAAAGGTCAAGGTCACAGTGACCGAATATAGATTGAAAACTTCAGACAAATATGGTTTCTGGACAGTAACTCGAAAAGTTTAAAACTGAAATTAGTTCTTCACAATTATAAATATACCACGTCATTCCTGACTTTACAATGTATCCCATGCAACTCGGCTCATGCACCCCTGGGTGCATAAACTGATTTTTAATATTTCATGTACTTCTGTACTGTAGAATATACACTTCTGCATTCACATTGATTGCCCTGTAGATAATGTGAAAATATCCAATGTGCTTGCATTAAATATTTCCCCATCATCTTATATGCCCCGCGGGGGGTATTAGTCCCATTAGGACAGTTCTAGTTTCTATTCGCATGTAAAACTTTGATCCCTATTATGACCCCAACCTACTCCTGGGTGCCATGATTTTTACAAAATTGAATCTGCACTATGTCATGAAACTTTCATGTAAATATAAGCTTCCCTGGCCAGTGATTTTTAAGAAGATTTTTAATGATTTTCCCTATACATTTGTAAGTAAAATTTTGATCCCCTACTGTGGCCCCATCTTATCCCTGGGGACCATGAGTTTTACAAACTTCAATCTGCACTATGTCATGAAGCTTTTGTGCAAATGTAAACTTCTTTAGCCTAATGGTTCTTAAGGAGAACATTTTTATGATTTTTTTCTATTTATTAGTTATGTTAAACTTTGATCCACTATTGTGGCCCCATCCTTACCCCAGGGGTAATGGGTTTCACAAACTTGAATCTACACTATGTCAGGAAGCTTTCCTGTAAATATCAGCTTTTCTGGCTCAGTGGTTCTTGAGAAGATTTTTCAAGATTTTCCCTATATATTTGTATGTAAAACTTTGATCCCTATTGTTGCCTCATCTTACTCCCGGGGGGTCATGATTTTAACAAACTTGAATCTCTTCTGGTCGAGTGGTTCTAGAGAAGAAGATTTTTAAATGACCCCACCCTATTTTTGGATTTTTGTGATTATCTCCCCTTTGAAGGGGGCATGGCCTTTCATTTGAACAAACGTGAAAGCCCTTTCACCCAAGGATGCTTTTGGCCAAGTTTGGTTATAATTGACCCAGTGGTTCTGGAGAAGAAGTCGAAAATGTATAAAGTTTACAGACGGACAGACAGACGGACGGACAACAGGTGATCAGAAAATCTCACTTGAGCTTTCAGCTCAGGTGAGCTAAATAGACAACTTATATGTACATCACTTCTAGCTAGAGAGAGAATCAAAAAAGAGTTAGTCAGCCTTTTATACTCAAAAGTAGAGAATTCTATATTTTGCACGAGCAAATCAGAAAAATACAGAAAAACACTGAAATCTGTAAATGAAATGTGCTTCACTCAGAGACTCTCAACACAGAATTCTATATAATACTGAAATAACAACAATTGAAGTGTTAGAACATTTGTAACTCAGATTCATCAATACACATCGTATTTACAATGGTAATCATATATATTTCCCGCATTTAAACAAATCAATATTTTTTACATGTGGAACTCCTCAGTATACTTCATACAATCAAAGGTAAACTCTGTATTGACAGGAAATTGATACATCAAAGCAAAAGACACAAAGTACAGACACGTGTGAGAATTTATCTGTAGAATGATAGAACTATAATAATTGATATCATAATAGATAGAAATATAAGACAATACAGTCAATTCCTTGATCATGCGAAGGCTATCAATAATGTAGTTATGTACAACAATAAAAAAAAGAAAGAAAAAAATGAATGATAAGGGGGATCCTTATAATATTATGATGGAAAAATGCAGTTCAGTGGAACCCCGTTATTACGTTCCCCCTTTAGTACATTAGTCTGCATATTACGTTAGAATTTCAAAGCACAAAACCATTTCTTAACAAACCTATATAAAATAGACCTCGTTATTATGTTGTCTCAAGATGCTCAAGATGGTATTACATATGTTACATTGTAAAAATTCCAACAAAAACATAATAAACCCTTAATTACTCAATAGTGGTTCTCAGAATAATAAGCCATTCACACCTTGACTGCCCCATGCAGTCACCATGTAAATTTCCTGGTCTCTTTGGGGATTAGAGACGCTTGACTGATCACACTTTGATAGGATTTCTAGTCAACTCGTACCCTGACCGACTCGTACCCAGGTCAACTCGTACCTCATAGGTCAACTCGTACCCAAAAGGCAAAAGTCATCTCGTACCCAAGAATCTGCCCATAATGCAATATATGTATGCGCATATAAGTGACATATCGCTTAGGTACGAGTTGTCATCAATTGAAGAGGAGGAGTCAACTCGTAACCAGATTCTTGGGACTTTTACCTTTTGGGTACGAGTTGACCTATTTGGTACGAGTTGACCTGGGTACGAGTCGGTCAGGGTACGAGTTGACTTGACTCCTTTGATAGGTCTAGTGACATCAATACCTGTGAATACCCTGTATAGAAGCCAGTGATAAACAATTAAATAATGTTTATTAAGAAATTGTACTCTATGAAATTTACTTCATTTTTCATATTTTGATAATCAAAGAAATAATTTCTCAACCACCTGCGTGATTACCTTCGCTATTAAAACTCTATTTACGGACAGCTTTGGTACCAAACATGAAGGACAAAATATATCGTAGCAATGTTAAAACAGCTTGGGTGAGTGCTTGGACATAAGTGACTAAAGGTGTTCAATTCAAAAATTGTCTGTTGTTTGGACATGCAGCTTGGGTATTCGTAAATCTCGTCCTACATACACTGTCCAGTGTTATCGGCCGATTCGTGCACGGCATTTACCTCAGTGAACATTTTAAAATCCCTTGATGTTGATGTGATTTTAGTGCCATCATTTAGTGTTATAAATGAAATCTTCATGCATCATTATATTTTTATGTGGATTGCGCTTAAATTGTTCTCCGCGTTTATCGTTGGTGAGAAAAAGTGTGTAAGTATTGGGTATTTTGTGCGTTCTGTGTCTATAGTTTTGTTGTTTTTTGGGTGGGATTTTTTTTTTTATTGTGTTGTTTATTGTGTAATAAGAGAACTTAATAAAAACGATGTTTGTTATTTTTTTATACGAATGTTGAATACGAACCGGAACGAGTTATTGAGAGAAATTTACATGAACGCATTATGTTAAAGTTGAACAAAATGGCGATCCAAACGAATGCAGAAAAGCAACGTTTATCAAAACATCCTTCTGTATCCTACACCAGAAATAAAGAAAAGGGATAAGAACATGTAGAATTATGGACATTTAAGATAAGATGTAAATAAAACAAAGTATCATAGTCTTTTAAACAAAGAAACAGTAAAGATATATTCACACACACACCTATTCACGGAGTATCAACGGAAGATATATAATTTCCAAATGATTATTTTACGGATTTCACTTGAACGCTTATTATGTTGCCCCCGGTATTACATTATTTTATTATGGTAAAATGAAAACGTAATAACGGGGTTCCACTGTAGTTCAGGTGAAAGATATGGTCCATATAGGCCTCTTTTTATTGTATAGATCTTTACCTTTTGTTGTTTCCATGGATACATTGTTACGATAGAATATCATTGCATGTTATTTTTGTGTCGCCTGCGTTACGCAGTGGCGACATATAGGGATCACTATCCGTCGTCTTGCGGCGTCCTGCGTCGTCGTCTGGCGACGTCGTCTGGCGTTGTCGTCGTCACAAAAAATTTCTGTCACAGTTTTCTCAAGAACCACATGGGGCAACTCCCTGATATTTGGCACAGAGCATCAGTGTGGCCAACTGTATTGTGTAAGACATTTTCGAATCTGACGCTTATCAACTTCCTGTTTGCCGGGACTTAGAATTTTTTACAGCAAAAAAATTTCTGTCACAGTTTTCTCAAGAACCACATGGGGCAACTCCCTGATATTTGGCACAGAGCATCACTGTGGCCAACTATATTGTGTAAGACATTTTCGAATCTGTCGCTTATCAACTTCCTGTTTGCCGGGACTTAGAATTTTTTACAGCAAAAAAATTTCTGTCATAGTTTTCTCAAGAACCACATGGGGCAACTCCCTGATATTTGGCACAGAGCATCAGTGTGGCCAACTGTATTGTGTAAGACATTTTCGAATCTGTCGCTTATCAACTTCCTGTTTAGTGACAAAAACCATTTCAATAATTTACTTTTTCAACATTATACGTGATATATTACATATAGAATGAACTAGCAGGCGACACATGTCTTCCGGGGAAGACTTAATACTGCGTATTATTTATTAATTAACTTGACTAATTTGTTGGTATCCCCATCCTTAATTCTCCTATGTCCATCCATTTATCTTAACACTTTCTTGTCATTAGAACTCTTGTTTTTTTTAGATGTAGCCAAAAATTCTTTTTATGCCCCCCCTCCCCCCCCCCCCCCCCCCCCCTTGAAAAAGGAGGCATATTGGGTTGCATCTGTATGTCAGTCAACAAACTAAGTGTTGCTTGACGGGCATCAAACTTGGTACTTTGGTTCTGCTTAAGGAGTAGATGAACCCTATTGTATTTAAGGTCAAGGGTTAAACTACGTTGGATATAAGAAGATTATGTTTGCTCAATATCTTGAGAACCCTTAACAGATATCATTTATCTGTTAATTTTGAGGTCACATGGTAAAATACCTAAAGTTAAACTGGACATAGTAAGATATTATCTGCTCAATATCTTGAGAACCCTTTGATAGACATCAAACTTAGTACACTGGTATCTACTAAGAAGTAGATGCTTCCCCTATTGATTTTGAGGTCAAGGGTCAAACAGGATATACTTAACTATTGTCTGCTATCTTGAGAACCCTTTGTTTGACAGATATCAAACTTAATACTCTAGTTCTACCTGAGGAGTAAATGACCTTTACTGATTTTGAAGTCAAAGGTCAATGGTCAAACTGGACATAGTAAGAAATTGTCTGTTATCTTTAGAATCCTTTGCTTGACAGACATTAAACTTGGTTTTACCTAAGGAGTAGATTACCCCTATTGATTTTGATTGAGTTGAACTTCTCTGGCCATAAGGAAATATTGTCCACTCAATGTCTTGAGAACCCTTTGTTTGACAGACATCAAACTTGGTACACTGGTACATATCCTAAGGAGTAAATGACCACTATTGAATTTGATGTCACATGGTCAGAAGTCTTAAGGATCAAACTATTTCGGACATAAGAAAATTTCCACTCAATATCTTGTGAACCCTTTGATGTCAGATATCAAACTTGGTAAACTGGTGCTCCCTAAAGAGTAGATGACCCTCTTTAGTTTTCAAGTCACAAGATCAAAGGTCATGACTGGTTCTTTGGAAATTTATGTTCAGTATCTTGAGAGGTCACATGATTTGGCATATCTTGTAGTTGTGCAATAAGGTTTTGAAATGTATATATTTTTGAATTTTTATTGATTTAATTTTCATTGATTGCAGGCAACTTTGAAGAGGTGATAAGGAATCTCATGTACAGGATGAACAGTATAAAGTACCACTATGTTCAGTATTTGTTCATAGTATTTCCAAACTCTGATGGACTGAATGCGTATATTTTAAACCACCAAGAAGGTATGTATATTTTACATACATCAGGGCTCGAAATTAGCGAGAAATACTCGCAAAATGCGAGTACATTTGAAAAATAGCGAGTAAAAATAGTGGACACTCAAAAATCTTAGCGAGTGGTGATCGATTTACAAACCATGATCGTATCGTATCCGTTTTATACGGTGATGCACTATTTGCTTTTTTTAACTTGCACTCAAAATCATACAAAGGCTCACATGAACGACCGATTTCATTAACCGTTTCTATCCGGGTTTTTCTGTTGTGATTTTTTAAGAAACAAATGCTTTACAAGTCGGACATCGCATTATGATGAAAAATATAGACATGTGCCACGAGTCCTGTTCACTTATTGGGGTGATTAAAATGAATTCCAAGTATGAGGTTTTTGTTATTCATTTATCTAAAAAGAAATCGGGGTCTATGTTTTACCAAGTCTTCTGGTAGTCAATTTTATCAGAATGTCCTCAGTATCTACATTAATTTATTCTCATATTGAGGTCAGGTTGTAGTGATGACACAAGTGCACTGCTCACCGCGTAGACGATTATCAAAAAAGTGCATGGCACTCGTGATCGTGCTGCTTATAAACCATGAGTCCGGGATTCGCTTTGAAAAATCACTAGTGACACCTCTGATGTGGCGTGAAATTGGTCTGCAGTTTTCAGGTTGTGGATTAGGGTGCGATAGTCAAGAGACCTAAACATTGCACCATATGACTTACGTAACTTAGTCTTGTCCAAACGATGCCTGTTGACCCACTAGGCTCAGCAATGATGGGGAAATCATTGCTTAAAAAAAAATGAAAAAAGGCACTGATTCATTATTTTTATTTTAGCTTGTAGGTTTTCATTTTAGCCTGTGGATTTTTTACCCACAGGCTAAATTAGCCTGTGGTAGAAAAAGTTAATTTCAACCCCTGATACATCTACAAAAAAATGATACTTTTCTGTCTCAATGGCTTTGCCGTTGTACAGACATAACCTGAAATAACTTTTCAAATGAAGAATGGTTAAAACTGAAACATAAAAAAGATTTGATGTACAAAAAAAAACAGCGTGAGTTTTATGCATGTTCCAAAAATTTCGTCCAAAACACGACTGACCTTCAAAATTGTTGGCAACTTTGAAGTCCTATTTTTTTGTACAAGCTAGACTTTTAGGTCCATGCAGGATATCATGGATGCCACTGTGCACCTCTGTGTGATAACGCAAAGGACCACCAATATCTGTTTAAAAAAATGAAATGATAATAAAAACAAGAGTAATATATATATAACTGAACATTTTTAATAATATGTTTTTTATATCTTTTTAAACAAATGTAGCAAATAGTTTATTAGGTTATTTAACACATGTGATAAAAATGTGCATTGCTGTGACAGGACAGATAAGAAATTAGGCTTTTGTTATTAAATTGATGAAAATTTCTATTTAAAATTATAAAAATGCATGTGAGTAGAAGTAATGAGAAGAATTTTCAAGAATATTATTTTTTTTGCAATCAAGCAGTAATGTTAATTGGGAGACAAATTATAGTGCAAATGCCCTTGTTAATTGTTTATGCTGTTTCTACTTTTAATCAAGCTAGCAAGCAAATTCATTGATTTGAACACATTTTATTGTATAATACAAAGGGATTCAATTGGTTACAAGCTCTAGCAACATAGAAAATTCATTAGATCCAAATAGTTAATGTTTTACTGAAAACGATGCCCAAACCTCTGTTTTGTTTTGATAATAATGAAGCCACTGTAACCCTGGAGTCTATGTGACACATCCCATTCTTGACACAAAATACCTTCAGTGTGATTTCCACAGCTCAGCAATACATGTGTAAGTAAAGTACCTGTAAGGGAAGGGTTATTTGACTTGTAAAATCTGATGGTAACCCTGGAGCCCATGTGACACACCCCAACCCTGAGAACAGACCCTTCTTTGGAGGAGGAAATTTTGTGCACGAGGGTTATCCTAGAAAACATGAAGTTGAGCAGGAAGATCGCCAGACTTTCCAAGCCAAACTTTTTCCTTGTTCGATATTCATGTGACATCAAACTGCAAGAACAACTGGGCCAATTTCAACCAACTTGTCACAAGCATCCTTGGGTGAAGGGCTTTCAAGTTTGTTCAAATGAAGGGCCATGTCCCTTTCAAAGGGGAGATAATCACAAAAATGCAAAAATAGGGTGGGGTCATTTAAAAATCTTCTTCTCAAGAACCACTGGGCCAGAAAAGCTGAAATTTTCATGAAAGCTTCCTGACATAGTGCATATTTAAGTTTGTTCAAATCATGGCCCCCGGGGGTAGGATGGGGCCACAATAGGGGATCAAAGTTTTACATACAAATATATAAGATAAATCTTTAAAAATCTTTTTCTCAAGAACCACTGAACCAGAAAAGCTGAGATTTATGTGAAAGCTTCCAGACATAATGCAGATTGAAGTTTGTTCAAATCATGGCCCCTGGGGGTATGATGGGGCCACAATAGGGGATCAAAGTTTTACATACTTGTACTAGAATATAAGATAAATCTTTAAAAATCTTCTCAAGAACCACTGGGCCAATTTCAAGCTGAGATTTACATGAAAGGTTCCTTATATAGTGCAGATTCAAGTTTGTTCAAATCATGGCCCCCGGGGGCCTGGTGGGCCACAATAGGGGATCAAAGTTTTACATACATATACAAATATATAGGATAAATCAATTAAAATCTTCTTCTCTAGAACCACTGAGCCAGAAAAGCTGAGATTTACATGAAAGCTTCCTGACGTAATGCAGATTCAAGTTTGTTCAAATCATGGCCCCCGTGGGTAGGATGGGGCCACAAGAGGGGATCAAAGTTTTACATACAAATATATAGGATAAATCTTTAAAAATCTTACTCTCAAGTAAGTAAGTAAGTAATTTTTATTTAAAGTCGGAACTATATACAGGTAACAATAAACATGAGCTAAGAGCTCTTTAACCGACTATATAGCATAAAACACAAAGCACTAATGATATATAATTGCATGCATAGACATAAAAACAGAAATTTGAAATAAAACAGGACGCATATATCTATACAGACATCACAAGTCATGCATATATATACACAGGGTTATGTTGTGAACTTTTTGGGGCTAGGTTGGGGCCACAAGATGGGGTTAACATTTTCATGGGAATAAAGATTGTAAAAAATCTTTTAAATATCACAATAGCTGAATAACAGCAGTGCCAAGGTGACTGAGGTTAGCGATATGGTCCTGAAATCCAACTTAAATTAAAGTAGAGAAAGTACAAATCTGTTTACAAATGTTGTAGATTTCATATCCCCTGGGGGAAGAATTTCTGGTTTTAATAGAGGAGGAAAATTATTTTATCATTTTATATATAAATATAATAGCCTAAGGGCAAAATTTTAGAAATATACTAGCGGAAAAAAGAAACTGCATTATAAAATTTAGTATAAATTTTCTATATTTATTGTTTATATTTATAAAATCTAAACAATCAATAAAGGTGATGTTTTTGAAGAATATCAGATAGTACCCGACTCAGATGCACGGACTTTTTCATGGTTAGTGAACACATGTTGTTTATTGAAGTATTTGTAGGCACAGGTTTTACTGGCCAATACTGTTTGGAGTAAGAAGTGTAAAAGGTTTGTTTGGACACTATTCTTTAAGGAAAACACTTTAGTTTTGACAAAATTTACCCTTCTGTCATGCCACGACTCAGCGAAAACTGCAATGTAATCGTGCTGTTGGGATGCTTCAAACTGGAATGGCACAAAATATTGTAGCAAGACACTTTGGAGTTCTTCGGAACACCATCCAGTCATTATGGAGACGTTTTCAACAATCTGGTAACACTCGGGATCGACCACGTTCTGGGCGTCCTCGTTTGACATCGCAACGACAGGACAACCACATTAGACTTGTGCACCTGAGAAATCGTTTCCAGACAGCAGTTTGACTGCTCGTAGCATTTCTGGACTTCGACCAATCAATCCAAGAACTGTGCGTAATCGTCTGCGCGAGCACAAAATCAGGCGGTATGCCCAATACTGCTTCAACGTCGTATCGCTAGACTAGCGTGGTGCAGACAACATCAGCGATTCAGAATGCAGGATTGGGCCAATATTCTGTTCACTGATGAATCCAGATTTCATTTGGATAGCAGTGACGGCCGTTGTAGAGTGTATCGTCGCGTTGGGGAGCGGTACTAGGACGCTAATTGTGTTGTGCAACATCGACAATTCAGTGGAGGTAGCGTTATGGTGTGGGGTGGAATAACAGCATGTGGAAGGACCCCTCTACAAATTGTTAATGGAAATCTCACCGGCGTACACTATCGAGACGAAATTATTCAGTGCAATGTGATACCTTTCATGCAGAGACAGCAAAATCACATCACTCTGCAGCAAGACAACGCAAGGCCACTTGTTGCACGTGTAGTCAGGGACTTTTTTGTTCAACAGAATGTCGATGTCTTGCCTTGGCCAGCTGTTTCCCCCGATTTATCACCGATCGAGCACATCTGGGATGAAATGGAACGACGTCTATTCCATTTACCAAATCAGCCAGTGACATTGGCTGATTTTGGCCATGCTTTAACCAACATCTGGAACAACATCCCTCAAGCATTTCTGAACACTTTAGTGGCATCAATGAGGCGCCGTTGTCAAGCATGCGTGAATGCAAATGGTGGTCACGCATGTTATTAATTTTGTTAATTCAAGTTCAAATACCAGTGTCTTTCGAGTGTGCTGAAATTGACGTTATTTGACGTTAATTAACATTAATGGATTATGAAATGTTGTAACGAATACATTTGTTAACAGTATTACAAATTTAAAATAAAATTTGTTCATTGTTATTTTTAGTTATTTTTTCATATATTAATTAAATAATGCAGTTTCTTTTTTCTGCTAGTATATATGTAAGTTTTTTGTGGTCTAGTCACATACTCTAAGGTGGTTGGATGGTAAGTAAACAAAATAATTCGATGAACATATATATTTACTGGGGGTTTTTTCGGGGGTGGGGGTGGGGGTGGGGGCACATATGGGGAAATGTATCTTGATTTTGGCTTTATGATGAGTCGATCCCCTTAACAAGAAATAAGAAGCAATTATGGAATAGATATAATTTTGGAAGATTTTTTTCTGCTAATCTTCAGTCATCAACCATTTTCGCAAACAACAAATTCATTGTTCACAGAAACTGTGGAAAAGTTACGATGGGCACTTTTACACCAGATAGATTCAGGTGTATTGGAAATAGTGCACACTTGATTGATTGTTCCATTGAAGTTTAGTTTAAACAATATTAACTGAATTTCATATTGCATATATATTATACAGCAGAATGATAACATAGATTGGAAAACAAGCCAAAAGGCTTATACATGTATATCAATTAATGAGTAAACGTAATTAAATCATAGCATGTATAAGTTTTTTGAAAAAAACTGAAATTATCATTTCTCAAGAATTGAAGGCTGCATGTTTTCATGAAGTTAGTACTATTGTTGTAGAAAATTGGAGACAAAGAACAAAACTTCCACTGCCGGTCATTTTAAAAGTTACTGGAAGTGCTGATGCTGTTCCTAAAGTTATGAGTACACTTCAAGCCAGCATTAAGGTACAAGAATGATCTAGAGAACAAAATTAGACTGCAAAGTGCACTTAGTACATATACAACATGTATGTAGCTGTGACTTTAGGAATGTCACTAATTTAGGTCACTTTAGTTACTTGGGTGACCTGTTTCTGTTTGTCTGTGTCCTTTGTCATGTGTTAACAATTAAACATTAATTTTAACTTATTTTGATAATTATCCTTCCAATTCTTTTCTAATTTGGTATGAAATATCTTTGAGACAAGGGGGGATATAAATGGTAAATTTCAGGATATCTGCACCCCTGGAGCCATAGGGGCGGGGCAAAAACTGCTGAAAATTGAACAGCTTTCAAAAATTTTCTCTTGCAATTGCATATATTTGTAAGAAAAAATATAAATGTATTAAGGCCATAAAAAATTAATCATCTGGTTCTCAGGCCAATTTTTCCAAAATTTGATATGTGAAGGAGACATTTTTATCTTTTTTAATGTAAATAAGAAGGGTACCTGTAAAGTGCGAAACGAAATGAAACAAAACCTAGCGAAACGAAACAGATTTTATAACCGAACTCTTTTAACCATAATAATTAAAAATGGTATCTTAGGCCCCTGTGAAAATGACCACATATAATTAAATTTGCCTCCCCTTTGATGTAAGCTTTCGGCTTGACTGATACAAAGTTTTAAAAGTTGGAAGGGGGTGAGTAAGCACAAAGTACATATCCGAAGTTGATTAAATACCATGTTGAATTAGTTTCGGATCCATACAATACGCAAGATCGTAAATACCGAGTTAGTGGAACTCTCTTGTAAAGAAGTCCGGAAAAGCGTGTCCATCTTGGGCATTTTTTGTTTATTCAAAACATTGGATCGGAAGACGATTTAACATCCATGTGCTTTCCGCAATTAAAAGCATTTTTAAATGAAAGGTGTGTAAAAACGTCTGGATACAGGAAAAATGAACTTCTGAATTTGGCTCGCGAAGCTATATATTTTGACGCAAGCTCTTCTCAGCTTTGGGAATTTCCTGGCTGACAGCAGTGGGGAAAAAATCCACCACATTTCCATTAAAATCTATCATTTGTGGATATTTCTGCGTATTATGTTTCTTTCTTGAATCATTAATATTACTACAGTCTATTGCAATGCAATGATAGTGCACCATCGATAAAATCGGGTGGATCGATCACGACAAAAGTTTCAGAACTGGTATTATTTACGAACATGCCCAAATTCTCGCATACTTTGGGTCTCGCGAAACTTTGAAAGGGGAAAGTAAAATTTAAAACCAAGACGGAAAAAGTAGTTGCGATCTTGGGTATTCAAAACGGAGGGTTACAGTCTCAGAGGTCTGGGGAAATACAATAAATGAGGAGTGGGGTCGCCGGCATTGGATCCGGCTTTGGGTATAGATACATTGTTTGAAGAAGCTGGTGTCTGAGAAAGTTGAAAGAGGAAGAGCTCTTAACCTCTTATTTTATCTCTAACTACTGAGGTGCAAGTACTTTCAATAATGGAAAAAAATAAATAGTATATCATATTATATGAATGCAATTCAGTAAGATGAATATATGTATTATTAGCTCACCTGAGCTGAAAGCTCAAGTGAGCTTTTCTGATCGCTTTTTGTCCGTCGTCTGTCTGTCTGTCCGTCTGTCTGTTAAACATTTACATTTTCAACTTCTTCTCCAAAACCACTCGGCCAATTTTAACCAATGTTGGCACAAATCATCCTTGGGTGAATGGGATTCAAAATTGTTCAAATGAGGGCCAACCCCCTTATCCAAGGGGAGATAATAGCAAATCAGTAAAAATACACTGAAAATTTTATAAAATCTTCTCAAGAACCAGTAAGCCAATTTCATTCAAACTTAATGCAAATCATCCTTAGTTGAAGGGAATTCAAAATTGTTTAAATTAAGGGCCAGGTTCTCTTCAAAGGGGAGATAATCACAAAAGTGTAAAAATAGGATGGGGTCATTTAAAAATCTTTTTCTCATGAACCAATGTACCAGTATAGTTGAAATTTACGTGGAAGTTTGCTGACATAATGGAGATTCAAGTTTGTTCATATCATGGCCCCCAGGGGTCGGATGGCACCACAATAGGGGAAATCATATTTTCTATGTATTTATATAGGAAAAATCTTCTTCTCAAGAACCATTGAGCCAGAAGAGTTCAAATTTACATGGAAGCTTTCTGACATAATGCAGATTCAAGTTTGTTTATATCATAGCCCCCAGGGGTTGGGTGGGGCCACAATAGGGGAAACCATATTTTATATGTGTTTATATAGAAAAAATCTTTAAAAAATCTTCTTCTCAAGAACCATTGAGCCAGAAGAGTTCAAATTTACATGGAAGCTTTCTGACATAATGCAGATTCAAGTTTGTTTATATCATAGCCCCCAGGGGTCGGGTGGGGCCACAATAGGGGAAACCATATTTTATATGTATTTATATAGGAAAAATCTTTAAAAATCTTCTTCTCAAGAACCATTGAGCCAGAAGAGTTCAACTTTACATGGAAACTTCCTGACATAATGCAGATTCAAGTTTGTTCATATCATGGCCCCTGGGGGTCGGGTGGGGCCACACTAGGGGAAACCACATTTTATATGTATTTTTACATTTTCGACTTCTTCTCCAGAACCACTGGGCCAATTTCGACCAAACTTGGTCACAAGCATCCTTGGGTAAAGGGCTTTCAAGTTTGTTCAAATGAAGGGCCATGTCCCTTTTAAAGGGGAAATAATCACAAAAATGTAAAAATAGGGTAGGGCCATTTTAAAATCTTCTCAAGAACCACTGGGCCAGAAAAGCTGAAATTTACATGAAAGCTTCCTGACATAGTGCAGATTCAAGTTCGTTCAAATTATGCCCCCCCCCCGGGGGGGGGGGGGGGGGGGGGGGGGATGGGGCCACAATAGGGGATCAAAGTTTACATGCAAATATTTAGGAAAAATCTTCTCAAGAACCACAGACCCAGAAAAGCTGAAATTTACATGAGAGCTTCCTGGCATAATGCAGATAGATTCAAGTTTGTTAAAATCATGGCCCCCAGGAGTTGGATGGTCCATTGGGGCCACAAGAGGGATCAAAGTTTTACATGCAAATATATGGGAAAAATCTTTAAAAATATTCTTCTCAAAAACCACTGAGCCAGAAAAGCTGAGATTTACATGAAAGCTTTCTAACATATTTCAGATTTGTTTCTTTAAAATGTCATGGCCCCCGGGGGGTATGATGGGGCCACAAGGGGAGATCAGAGTTAAATGCATACAAATATATAGAGAAAATCTTTAGAAACATTCTTCTCAAAAACTACTGGGCCAGGAAAGTGGAAATTTACAATGGAATCTTCCTGACATAGTGCAGGTTCAAGTTTGTAAAAATCATGGTCCCCAGGGGTAGGATGGGGCCACAATATAAAGGGATCAATTTTTACATACAAAGATGTAGGAAAAATCTGATGAAAAATCACTGGGCCTGAAAAGTTTACATTCACATGAAAGCTTCCTGACCTAGTCCAGATTCAATTTTGAAAGAATCATGCCCCCCAGGAGTCACAATAGGGATCAAAGTTTTACATGCGAATATATAGGAAAATTTTCAGAAATAGGACTCCTCTGTAGGAATTCAAACAAAATCTTTAAATAATGAGTCAAGGTGACTCAGGTGAGCGATGTGGCCCATGGGCCTCTTGTTTAAACTTACATTGTATTATTGATATGTAGTGAGTCTAAAGATAACTATACATTTGGAGTGTTGATCAGATGGGGAAGGGAATTGAAAACGAGACGGAAAACGGATTTTTTTAATGCAATAATATCAAGAGGAGGTCAGGATTTTGTAAAATCAAAAGGCTTATGAACAAGGGAAGCAGAACTTACAAAGAGAACGGGAAGACATACTCAGAATTCACCGTTTGATATACTACATACAAATACACAATATCCACATGTATACATAGATTTGTCTTTAGAGCAAAAAATACTGAAACATGTATTTAGGCCCAAAGGTGGATCCAACGCCGGTGACCCCACCCCTCGTTTAGTGTGTTTCCACAGATCTCTGACCTGTGAGACTGTAACCCTCCGTTCTGAAATGTATGGATCTGAAACTAATTCAACATGGTATTTAATCAATTTCGGATATAAACTTTGTGCTTACTCACCCTCCCCCTTTCCAACTTTTAAAACTTTGTATCAGTCAAGCTGAAAGCCTACATCAAAGGGGAGGCGAATTTTATTTATGTGTGGTAACTTTTACAGGGGCCTAAGATACCATTTTTAATTATTATGATTAAAAGAGTTTGGTTTTACAATCCGTTTCGTTTCGGTGGGTTTCGTTTCGATTTCGTTTCGCACTTTACAAGTACCCAAATAAGAATGATGCAGGAGGTTTTTTATTTTTTAAATTTTTTTTTTTGGTTGGCGACAATTATATACCAAGACTTGTGTACATGAAATAAGATCTATCACTCATTTTTTAGCTGCTTTATTTTGTCGGTAAAGGCTTTACAGTCTTCGTGGTTTTTGTATTTATCAAATATTTGTCAGAAACACAAAAAACAGATGTGTGGAAAACATCCAAAACTAAAATATGGCACTTCAATGCTAGACTTACAAGTCAGATTTTGTCACAAAAATATATCCAATAATGTTTGAAATTGTGTGATGCTCAAATATCTGTTAAGGATTAAAGTTTTACATGAAAGGTGAAGATAACGAACAGTGATCAATCTCATAACTCCTATAAGCAATACAAAATAGAGAGTTGGGCAAACACGGACCCCTGGCCTGCATGGGGCCACCAACTTATCAAAATCTCAAACTCAAACTTAGACTCAAATTCACGTTTTTCACCTCAGCAGAGATTTTGCTAAAATGCAGTGCCACCAAACTTTCTTAGAGTCATCTCACGCGAATTGAGATTTGACAAAATAACTCAATGTGTTTTCATTGTTACAAGGGGCCTTACATTCCATAATATCCACTTTCACTTTGTTGTTCACATTAACTACAACGCTTTAGCATGTACTTTACATGTTATTTCAAATCATGCAATCATGTCACATGTAGAAGCACAGGTACCAAAGTATGGACACTACTACCCTCCTCTTTTTCTGAAATGTGTGGATTCCCTGTCTATTTCATCCCAATTTTGATTTATGCAATCGTTTCACGCTTTTTTGTAAGCTTTAGAGATTGGCCTTCTACCGGTATAATAAAACACCACACTGACACTGGTTTAGCCTCGGGATTTTCGCAAGCCATTCACACGACGCGTAACTCACATACTCTGCACTGTGACGTCTTGTTTGGCTGCCAGTGGAAGAGAAGAAGCCCTGTCCGATCATTGCAGGCAAGATTGTGACAAATAGAAAGATGAGATGGCTTTAAGTTAAAGAGACTTGTAATATGACATCTCCCTGACCTGCCGCTAGACAAAATTCCTAAGGAATTTGCAATTACTTGGAAAATGTGTCCCGAAGCTGGGACCCCATTTGTTTACAAATTTTTGTTTCTTACCTAGATCTGCAATCTAATGAAAATAAGATCCTAAGATACTTTCACTTGCGCAGAATATATGGCACGGATCTAAGAAGTCTGATTAATATTAGATTGACCTTGTGTGTTTAAAATACCGGTAGAAGGCTAATCTGTGCATGAGGCTTACAAAAAAGCGTGGAACAATTATATATAAATCGAAAAAGGATGAAATAGGGAATCCAAACAGGCACTTGGAAGTGTGGAGAGCTTGTATAAATCTTAGGTACTCCGAACTACCCCCTCTCTCTTCTAGAATGAAATTATTTTTATACAGAGCCAATAATTTATCCAAAATAGGTACACCAATCATCCTCATCAGTTGTTCTGAATAGTCAGTTTCTACTTTCTTTAAGCTTTTCAGATGACCATTTGTGAGATACTGATATATGTACATACGTGGGAATTCACACGATTTGGAGAAATTATCGCCACAAAAGGGGGGGGGGGGGGGGAGGTAGTAGTGTCCATACTTCTGGTGCTTGAGGGTGACACAACTATCATTTATCATGTACGGGGGGGGGGGGGGGGGGGGTAGTGTCCATACTTCTGGTGCCTGAGAGTGACACAACTATAATTTATCATGTACAGTTATTTTTTTCTGATTTTTTATATACGTTATATTTCAGTAACCTTTTTTCATCATTTTATAGAGAAGTGAAAGGTAATGAGAATGTCATTGACACAATATATAACGTGTACATCTGCAGTAGGGTGATACTGAACTCAGGCTCAAGATATGCATTAATGTAAGGGTCATGGTCACGAGGTACAAGTAGCTTGTAGCAGACAACATTTACATTTGAAGTGGAATTTCCTTACTGGCTATCTTGTGAAAGGCTGTCTTGATGTGCACAAGTTCCTTATGGCTGGGAGATTTTATGAATATTTCGGTCAAATGACATAACAAGTCCACCTTTATTGCTCTGCCTTCTGCACTTTTAGAAACATTGATAGTCACCCACCGTAATATAAATGACCCCGTGGCAAAAAATCGCAGCGCAACCAAGATTTATTGGAAGGGGGAGTTAAAGGATTATTCTTGACACGATTGTTGTACCAAAAAAACAGAGAAAAAAACGATATCTTTCAAAAATATCACCCTCGCTCAACTCTTCCAAAGGATTGGGCCTGTCAAGGATTCTCCTTGTCCTCACAATCATTACATTCCTATGACGTCGTATGACAGCCACTTTGTTGTGAGTAAATACACTTGAGATTTTAATTAAGGTTGTTATTTACAAATCTCGGGATTTTCTGAGAAATCTCAAATATTTTTCTCAGCCGAGTTCAAAAATAATTAGGTGGCACGTGCATTTGAGAAAATTCTCAAATGTGAGAAAAAACTAAAAAACAAATCTGAGTTTGAGAAAATATTTATTTGGTGGCACACTTGGGTGAGAAAAACTCAAATATTTTGAGAAATCTCAGCGTTGGTGGCCCCGAAGCCAGGATATACCAGAGGTGGGATCAGGTGCCTTTACATGTATAGTACGTGTGTCATACGTTTGAGTCTTTATCTGCATATGAGTATAATGACTTAATTAATTAAGTGAGCATTGTGGCCCATTGGCTTCTTGTTAATCAGTACTTTTACTTTACATTGTAGGATTCTCTGGATGGCATACAAATATTTGAAAGCGTGTCAGGAACAATTTCTCCATTTCTGCAGCGGGCTGAAATAGAAAATACTGTTCAAGAGTTTGGTTGTGTATTAGGAGATGACAAATCAAATGGAACCTCTGTAACAGCTACTGGCCTCTCTAATCTGCTGAAACTAAACCAAAAGTTAACAGCGTATTTATCTGCAGATGAAAAATCAAGAGGAAGGAAAAATGCAGAGGAAAAAAATATAAGTGATTCACCCAAACTTGATCAACTGCCATTGGCTATCAAAATGTCAGAATGTGAATTCAATTCGTTCAAGTACTTTGGAGAGAAAGAAGGCCTTCAAGCATTCAAGTCTGTTGCAAATAATTTGAAGTATAGAGATGGGGAGCTGCTAGTAGTTGTCAATAACGAAACAACAAAATCAGATTTAAAAAAGCATTATGAGAGAATAAAGATAATGAATACAGATGAGTATGCTGTTCCAAAAGAACAAACCGGTAAAATACCTGGTGTAGTCCAAGAAATTCAGAAAGAATATCCAGATGCCTGTTTTTATGGCGGTCAGTCACAAATTATAATCACTTGTGATGATTATTCTCAGCTGCAAATGACAAAGAATGCTTTGAAACTTAAGGTGGAGGGTGAACAAAAAAGCAGAAGAAGTCGAAGATTTCTAACTACAGATGAAAAATCTGAAGGTCAGGCTGAGGTAATACATTCCAGCTCTAAGGAGGGAGGCAGGAATAGAAGATTTCTAGCTAATGACTCAGATTCTGGACTTTCTGCATCAAACACAGAGAAGCTTGGAGATACCTTGGAATTGCAAACAGAAGAGGGACTTGTTGTGAAGGTTTATCTGGACAGTATCACTAGACTTAAAGTTGATTGTATTGTCAATGCAGCGAATGAATCTTTAAGTCATGGAGGGGGTGTAGCGTTGGCTATATCAGAGGCAGCTGGTTATGGATTCGATCAAGAGAGTATGGAGTACATCGGAAAGCATGGTCAAATACCAGTAGGTGAATGCTGTGTAACAGGTGCTGGTAATCTGCCATACCAGTATGTCATCCACACTGTAGGACCAAGATGGCATGCTTACAAAGAGGATGAGAAAAGGTACTGTTTGGATGACCTTCAGCAGGCTGTAGAGGTCACTTTTAAGAAAGCTGAGGAATTAGGAATGGCGTCGATAGCATTACCAGCTATTAGCTCAGGTATTTCTGTCATATTTGAAATCTGTACATTAGGCCAATTCAACTTAATTAGTAGATTATCATCCAGGGTCAGCAAAAAGTATGGGGCGGGTGGGAGGATTTTATTTTTTAATTTTTATTTTCTGAGTAAAATATTAAAGACAAACGAGTTTTTTTCCCCAACAGATCCGCATCATTTAATGGCAGATGGATATCAATCTATGCTATTTTCATACATTAATTCCAGGTTATAAGCTTTGATTTAAGGATATAACAGAAATATACCTAACTTCTTCAAGATTTACGTCTGTAAGAACGCGATAAATTAAGAAAACCATGTAAATCTACTTTCTTCACATGACTTTTTACGTTCCTATACCGGAAATGTAAACATTTTAAAAGAAGTGTAAATACCGGAAATCGTAAGTTTTGCAAAATAAAAAAATTCGGGGCGGGCCAATTTTTGAGGGGCGGGCAGGGATGATAATCTATCAATTAAGTTGAATTGGCCTTATAGGAAATATGCCATCTTTTATTCAAAGAAACATTGCATATATATGAAAAAGTATTTATTCTTCAATCTTAATTTTTTATATATGCCAGTCATAGACAGGTCATTTTGTGGTATGGTGCATTACATCTGTCTATAAGAACATTATGGGTCAGATAGAATCATCAAACTTGGCTCATATTGGTTTTCTAAGTCTAGGTAGTCTTGCATGGTAGGATAAATTTTATAAGCCTCCTCCCAAATAAAAATCAGAAACAATACTAATAAGGGTATAGGTACTAGAGCATAATACACACATAATACACACATTCATCCATCTTAGACAGGATGTATACTGGGATATGAGTGCAGTGTTTCTGCACAGTGTCCGGTCATCCATCAGTCCTCGGTGAGAAGGATAAGAGTACTGTTAGGGCTAGGATAATCAGACCTGGTACACATGTTTCCCCATGCTTGTTATTTATCAGGGTCAAAGGTGAAGGTCATATGTTCATAGATAATCTTAAAGGAAAACAGTAATTATAAGGCTAGGGTCATTCAAATTTGATGTACATGTTTCCCATGGTGAGAGAAAGATGCCTGTTATTTCTCAAAATAAAAGATGAAGGTCAATAATTTCATGGGTAATCATGAATAAAAACAATACTGATAAGGCTATAGGTTCATCACACACGATGCACATGTTCCCCCATGGTGTTGATGTTGAGTATATTTTGAAAAGTCATAATTTTCCTTCTCAAGTTATACTTTATTAGAGTGAATACTCCAATTTGATGTCTTCTTAGAATTAACATTGTTTTACCGAGTAATATTCTGAAAGAACACTGTTGGAGCCTCTTTTGTTTTGACCTAAGAATGGTTTATTTGGATGATAATTTTTTCTTTGATTATTATGACACTACTGGGATGAACATATTTTGCGTCGCGAGCGTTACTCTCATTTGGCATAAAGTGATTTTAACTAGTAGCCTTATGTAAACACAAAGGTATGTGATTTGACTCTAGAAACAGTTAATAGTTTTTCATGTAGAAGAAAATTATTATTTCATTGTATGTATATTTTTACAGGCATATTTGGAGTACCAAAGGACAAGTGTGTAGAACAGTACTACCGAGCCGTTGTATCATTTAGTAGGTCCAACAAGTGTAACAGTCTTAGAGAGATTCACTTTGTAGACAGAGATTATGACATGGTTGGAAATATCAAAGCTTCGTTCATTAGGTTAAGAGACCACTCATCTCAACAGCTCAGTGATGTAAGCAGTACTGCACCCAACACCACAGCGACTGTTTCAAAGAAAAATTATCCAGATCCATCACAGCAGAATTATGTGTACAGCCCTCCTCTGGATGATGGTGAAGAGTGTTGCATGTTTAATGTGGCAAAGTCTCTTTCTATTTATTTTTCTGTAGGGGATATTTTGAAATCCAAAGCAGATGCTATTGTGTGTCCCCAAGATAAGAAATGTTGCTCCTCTGAAGATGACGCAAAAGCGTTGTTTGAATACATTAAGGATGGAGCAGCCTTTCCAAAAGTTGAAGAGAAGGATTGTAGATATGGAAAAATTATTCCCATGGAAATTAAAAATTCTAATATGCCTTGGAGTATTATTCTTCATACTGTTACTCCAAATTGTGATGATTTTGTTGCCGATGAAAAAGAGAAATTCCAGAAAAATCTTGAGAAAACTTATGAAAGGGTGTTAAGTGAGGCAGAGAATCGGAAAATTTCCAAAATCACCATGCCAGTTTTAGGACTTGGTAAGTATAATTAAGAAATATAAATTTCATTTTTGAAAATACATACATGTAATGGCATGAACTGCAACGCTGTACGCCAGCATACTTCATGAAGGTGGGGCCTCAATGGGAGATCAAAGTTTTAATTGGGAATACTGAGTATACAGAAAATTAATTAAAACAAATTATTTTCAAGAGTAGCAGCACCACACTAAATGTAGTCTGTGGGCCTCTTCTAAGAAATTTTTTATTGTATGTCTAGGTTATTTGTATTATGCAGATATAATCAAAGTATTTGATATTTTATATGGTCTGCAATTATACCAAAGAAGTAACCACATTCATGGTTCCGGTATTTTTATATTCTTGCAAATTACAAGCAACGGAGACATTTCTTTCTTTCTTATATTTTGTAACATTTGGGATGAGTGCTTGTATCTGGAATCAAAATACATTGAAATGAAATAGATTTATTACTGACAAAATATTGGTTAATGAATATATATTTAAATATCTCTTTACAGGAGCATCAAATATTTTTCAAAGACCAACTGAGATCGGTGCAGAAAGTTTTGCAAATGCTGTGCAGTCATTTATTAATGATGCCTCTCAGTATCTGAGAGAGGTGACAGTTGTATTTCGAAGTAAAGCTGATAAATTTGCATACATTGATGGAATGAAAAAGGTTGGCTATGATGACATTTGCTTATTGCCAAATGTCACCCCAGTAGAGGAAGAAAACTGTTGCATTTGTATGGATACGCTCACTAATCCAAAACGTCTTCACAAGTGTGGCCATGTCTTCTGCACTGAATGCATTGAACAGCAATTCGAGTATAAACCAGCTTGTCCCAGTTGTGGTCAGTTGTATGGAAAGATGACAGGAGATCAACCTCCAGGAACTGTGTATGTCAGGAAGGAGTGGAGGAGACTCCCCGGCTATGAAGATTGTGATGGATGTATTGTTATTACATACAATATTAATGGAGGATACCAAGGGGTAAGATTAATGGAACATTGATTTCATTAACACAGAACATACAGAGATTTTCTGTTGTCAAATCGGGAAGCAATAAGATGTATACATGATATAATAATGACACAATTATTATTAAAAATTTACATTATACAGGTATTTTTCTATAAATCTGCTTTCAACAAATTGATAAACAAAGTGAACCATGTTAACAAACAATTTAACAGAAAACAAATAAACCTATAACTGAAAATAAAACCCTTTTAGTAGAGATAATTATGACTAATAGTGTTTGGAGAGTTACATCCCAGCTAAGTATTTTACTTGTATTGCAGTGTTCGACACTAACCTTTTCATTATAATAGTCCAATGGACTTGTAGATTCTGTAATTAACTAATCCTGCTAGGTTAGTTGCTAGTCCGGCTGCCGGAGGCAGTACGCAAAGTCGCAAAGGAAGAAGGGGGTTGGGGCAGTGCAAGATGGGGCTTGGCCTTATATATTTGAAGGGGGTCTACCATGAAAATTTTTGAAAGTCTAGAAGCAAAATCCTGCATTTCTGTTGTAAAATGACCTTCTAATAAATTCGTTTAAACCTCTGATTGTATTGATTTATTTATAGAACCTTGACGTTTTGGGTGTAGATTGTCCACTTGAATTGCAGTGTTACGAGCTATGATATTCTTAGGACAGAATTGACACGGTTGTGTTCAAGATTAGACATACTAGTCCATTCCATTAGGTGTTTGATTTTTTTCAGTAGTCCACCGGACTACTCGTAACTGATATTCTGATAGTCTGGAGCAAAATGTATTAGCCTCGGGCTACCAGACTGGCGTTAGTGTTGAACCCTGTATTGAGGGGTCAGCCCAAAGTGTCAGATCTGTGTCATGAACTTCAGTTTCAGAAACATGGACCCTCACACATGCAACATGAGATGAGGGTGTGTTATATTGAATTTAGACTATGAAAAACAATTCTAGCTCAGATGCTAGAATAAAAGAAGATGCAGAAGATAAGATTCATCAGACAAAAATTCCCTGTCTTTATCAGTAAATATCAATACTGCTAGTTTAAGTTTCGCATTGTGTGCTCTTGGGATTTCCAGTTATTAGTACATGTATTCTGATTTGTTTTACTTCTAGGAGGAGCATCCAAATCCTACTAAATACTTTAAAGGAATATCCCGCTCTGGTTACATTCCAAATAATAAAAAGGGCAAATTGGTGGCCAAACTACTGAATGTTGCTTTTACAAGGAGACTGGTGTTTACCATTGGACGGTCCAGAACTACAGGGGAAGAAGGGGTTGTGACATGGAATGATATTCACCACAAAACCAGACCAGAGGGAGGGTCACAAAGGCAAGTGCTTCTTGTTCCCCACATTTAGTGAAAAGTGGGATATCTTAATTTGGGTCAGTCTATTCATCTCTCGGTATGTCCTTCATTCTATCTGTCACACTTTTGTTTCCGGACTTATCATATCACTGAAAGTCATTAAGCATTTGCAATGAAATTTCACACGATAACTCCCTATGGCTTGAAGAAGACCCCCTATTGATTTTGAGGTCAAAAGATTAAAGACAAAAGTTAGAAATTCACACTTTATATAAAATAGTTTCCAGATGATAACTGTAGTTTTCTCCAAGCTTGTACAATAACACTCAAGGTGATGGATCTCTGTAATGTAAGAAATATCTCTATTGATTTGAGATCAGATGGTGAAAGGGTAAGGTCACAATTCATATAAGGTATTAAATATTTTTATACTATGATAAACTAACCCCACCCCACCTTCCTTACAAACAGTGACTAATTATTTGCTTTTAAGAGTAAGGGTGAATGTTTTAAAAAGAATGATAATTAAGTTTAAAGTAGGTAATGAAAACCTAAAAACTGGAAATTCTTTTTCCCGAAACTGACGAAAGAGTGAACAAAAACCAGCCAATCAGAAGTCGCCCTCTTTTCAAGTTGCAAGTTAAATCAGCATGGGAACTATTTTCGTTTACAATCTTTCATCTTTCAATAAAATTTGTGACTTAATTGACCTTATGCTAAAAGCAATAATTTTAGCTCACCTGAGCTGAGAGCTCAAGTGAGCTTTTCTGATCGCCTGTTGTCCATTGTCAGTCCGTCTGTAAACTTTTCACATTTTCGACTTCTTCAGAACCACTGGGTCAATTTTAACCAACCTTGGCCAAAAACGTCCTTGGGTGAAGGGTTTTCAAGTTTGTTCAAATGAAGGGCCATACCCCCTTCAAAGGGGAGATAATCACAAAAATGCAAAAATAGGGTGAGGTCATTTAAAAAATCTTCTTCTCAAGAACCGCTGAGCCAGAAGAGCTGAAATTTATATGAAAGCTTCCTGACATAGTGCAGATTCAAGTTTGTTAAAATCATTACCCATGGGGCCACAATAGGGTATTTATGTTTCACATACAAATGTTTAGGGAAAATCCTCTCAAGAACCACTGAGCAAAGAAAGTACAAATTCATATGAAAGCTTCCTGACATAGTGCAGATTTAAGTTTAGTCAAATCATGGCCCCCGGGGGTAGTATGGGGCCACAATAGGGGATCAACGTTTTACATGCGAATATATAGGTAAAATCTTCTAAAGAACCACAGGGCAAGGAAAGTACGAATTTACAGGAAAGCCTCCTGACATAGTGCAGGTTCAAGTTTGTTAAAATCTTGCCCCCCGGGGGGTAGAATGGGACCACAGTAGGGGATGAAAATTTTACACTGCAAATATATAAAGGAAAAATCTTTTAAAATCTTCTAAAGAACCACTGAGCTAGGCAAATACAAATTTACATGAAAGCTTCCTGACATAGTACAGATTCAAGTTTGTTAAAATCATGACCCCTGGGGGTAGGATGGGTCCACAATAATGGATCAAAGTTTTACATTCAAATATATAGGGAAAAATCTTTTAAAATCTTCTCAAGAACCACTGGGCCAGGAAAGTACACATTTAAATGAAAGCTTTCTGACATAGTGCAGATTCAAGTCTGTAAAAATCATGACCCCCGGGGTTAAGATGGGGCCACAATTGGGGATCAAAGTTTTACATACAAATGTTTAGGGAAAATCTTCCCATTAACCACTGGGCCAGAAAAGTTTACATTTACATGAAAGCTCCCTGACATAGTGCTGGTTCAAGTTTGTTAAAAGGATGGCGGGGGGAGGGGGGGGGGGGTCAGAATGGGGCCCTCAACAGGGGATCAAAGTTTTACATACAAATATATAGGGAAAATCTTTAAATATGGGCCAAGGTGAGCGATGTGGCCCATGGGCCTCTTGTTTTTTTTTTTTTGGTTAATTCACCTCATACATTTTGAAACATTTTACATCAGGTTTGATGTCTCTCTCTCTCTCTCTCTCTCTCTCTCTCCATATGCATTTTGTTTTAGGTATTCTCCACCCATTTATTTTGTCTTTAGGCTGGAGACGTTAAATTCCCTGAATTAGCTTGTTTATCATCCCCTTGGAATTCATTGCAAGAGGGGATATAGTAATTGGATTGATCGTGTGTGATATGAACAATAATAAGAGTATCTACACAGGTAAAATTGCAACATATGTTTAACATATGTTTGGATATTCATATGTTAAACATATGTTAAACATATGATTTTATCATCATATGGCGAACATATGTTTTGAACATATGTTTAACGTATGTTTGAAACATATATTGAACATGCTGCAAACTTCAACCATATGATTAACACAAGGTGAGAAATGATAAACATATGAAATTTTGAACATATGATTAACGTATGATCAAAAAGGGGGTTGGGGTATATGTTTTATACAGATTTTTGTTTGTTAGAATACCCCCACACACCCTGTTTTACAAAAGAACTTGCAACTAAGACTAAAAATGTTACAGAACAGAGTTTAAAAATCTTGTCACATTTATAAATAAATCACAAGGTTTTAACACAATCTGAGTAAACCGGTTTTTAGCTCACCTAAGCTAAAAGCTCAAGTGAGCTTTTCTGATCACCCGTATTCCGGCGTCCGTCCGTCTGTCCGTCCGTCTGTCCGTCCGTCTGTAAACTTTTAACATTTTTAACTTCTCAAAAACCACTGGGCCAATTTCAACCAAAGTTGGCACAAAGCATCCTTAGATAAAGGGAATTCTAAATTGTTAAAAAAAAGGGCCAGGCCACCTTCCAAGGGGAGATAATCAAGAAAAGGTAAAAATAGGGTAGGGTCATTAAAAAATCTTCTTCTCAAGAACCACTGGGTTAGAAAAGATGAAATTTATAGATAAGCTTTATTAGGTAGTGCAGATTCTAAATTGTTAAAATCCTGGCCCCCGGGGTCGGATGGGGCCACACTAGGGGATCAAAGTTTTACATACAAATATATAGGAAAAATCTTTAAAAATCTTCTTCTCAAGAACCACTAAGCCAGAAAAGCTGAGATTTATATGAAAGCTTCTTAATATAGTGCAAATTCAGTTTTGTTAAAATCCTGGCCCCCGGGGGTCGGATGGGGCCACACTAGGGGATCAAAGTTTTACATACAAATATATAGGAAAAATCTTTAAAAATCTTCTTCTCAAGAACCACTAAGCCAGAAAAGCTGAGATTTATATGAGAGCTTCCTGATATAGTGCAGATTCTAAATTGTTAAAATCCTGGCCCCCGGGGGTCGGATGGGGCCACTCTAGGGGATCAAAGTTTTACATACAAATATATAGGAAAAATCTTTAAAAATCTTCTTCTCAAGAACCACTAAGCCAGAAAAGCTGAGATTTATATGAAAGCTTCTTAATATAGTGCAAATTCAGTTTTGTTAAAATCCTGGCCCCCGGGTTTCGGATGGGGCCACACTAGGGGATCAAAGTTTTACATACAAATATATAGGAAAAATCTTTAAAAATCTTCTTCTCAAGAACCACTAAGCCAGAAAAGCTGAGATTTATATGAGAGCTTCCTGATATAGAGCAGATTCTAAATTGTTAAAATCCTGGCCCCCGGTGGTCGGATGGAGCCATAATAGGGGATCAAAGTTTTATATACAAATATATAGGAAAAATCTTCAAATATCTTCTTCTCGTGAACCATTGGGCCAAAGAAGTTCACATTTACATGAAAGCTTTCTGACATAGTGGAGATTCAAGTTTGCAAAAACTATGGCATCCAGGGGTAGGTTGGGGCCATAATAAGGACTACAGTTTTACATGCAAATATATATAGAAAGTCTTCTGATATGGACCAAGTGACTCAGGTGAGCGATGTGGCCCATGGGCCTCTTGTATAGTATAGAGATTCTTTGGCTTTATAGTCGTAGGTTCTACTGTATGACGTGGCCCTAATCTGTAACAAATATACCAAATATGACGTAAAATTATTTTGAATTACGTTTCTCGCTTGCGGAGACAATCTTGCAAAACAGCTTTGTCATTATATCCGTCGACGTAATTTACACGCTTGACACTCGCTGTTTATAAAATCCGTGCAATTAAAGCATCGATGTAACTAAGAAGATTCAGAGCAGGTGCGCGTATTGGCAGGCAATCGATAATGAGAAAGACTTTTCAACAGTAAGTAGAAAAATGAAATTAATGCCAAATATAGGCTTACATTCAAAAGTATGCTTTTTGTATATAAAGTCAGGTTATAAGCAGTGTAGGCCTACATCAGAACTAAACAAGGAGAGAAGGGTAACCACTAATGTCGATGTAAATTGTAATTTTTGTAAACGTTTTGTTAATATCAGGAAAGTTTCTATATTCAGCCCAACATTTGTATATTGGGCATAGCTGATTTAGTATTTACAAGTATATTCTTTATATTGATATTTAGAGCAATCAATAATCAAAACAACTAACGGGGAAGCTGCTCGTGGCCGTGAAGATATAGCTGTTTACCCAAAACATCACTAGAACCTCAGGACAAAGTTTTGGAAGATTCTCAACAATGTGTAATTTCAGTTCATATAGAATTCTCATTTATTGTTGAAAAAAGTCCACAGGAACAATTACTAGATCAAGATATTAGGCATATTTTAGACCCCACTTCCCCGAACTACATTAGATAAACAAAATATGTATATACATGTATATATACATACTATATTTGAAATGGTGGAATGTTAATGGCATTAATCAATGCAACCACACAAAATGCATATTTGTGTCCAACATCCAGGACAAACAACATCAAATTACATGCAATTTACAGTAGGGATTGACAAGAACTTTCAATGTTTACAGTTGCTACGAACATACCCCCCCCTCCCCCCCTCCCCCCCCCCCCCCTTCCAGTTTTTAAAAAAATTTCTGTAGGCTTTTCACCGTCTTTTTAAAAAATTGTCATGTTTCTTACTTAATTTAAATGCTTTATGGGCCCAGGATTGGTTTAAGAAATGTTGTAGTGAAATGAAAATCATTATTAAATGTCAAGGTCAAACATTGTGAGAATCAAAATGGAATGATGTGGTGTAAATGTATCTAGATCATTTTATGTTTAACTGGGGGAAGCCCCATAAGTGGATGCAGTGGGGTATTAATTCATGTAAACAAGTATCTTAGTTTCTTCTTTTAGAAAGAAGTAGATTGCAAGAGAATTAATACAGAGGGCATGGCAATCAAGCAGCCACTACTATGGGACATGGACTAAAGTTACTCAAATTATAATCCTCCCTACAACAGTTACTGCCAGAAAAAGAGCATCTGACAATAATGCTGATAATTAAATTTTTATGTTCACCAAGTACTACCTTTCCTTTCTATTTAGTGAAAAAATATTTTAGTAGGTATGCCAATGAATTGGATTTGAATGAATTGATCTTACATGTATATGTAAATTGTCTGGTATTTTGTGCAGGCATACACGCACGAGTGTATTTATATTTTACGTGATATTTTTGCATGCTTAATATTAATATAATATTATCATAAATAAATGTACAGTTGTATGTGTCTAAAATAAGTATTGATTGTTCCTCCTTTCATTTCAGGTGCAGCGCAAACTGAACAATAACTATGTACTCAGAGACATAATTAAATGCTGATTCCTTCCAACATGAATTGTTTTCTTTTTTTTCTGGAGAGTTACTTCGAAATCACATGTATGACCAAAAGATGGTAAACGTTGATGGCATGTATATCAACATCAGGGAAATTATGTAAACAAAATACATAATTATTTTTCACGGAGTAATACTAACATTTATCTACTGTATATTATCAACAAATATGCTAAACAAATGTTTGAAAACATATATGCTGTGTGTCCCTTCAAGATTATCGTGTTTCAAAACATGTTGAATATATGTTTAACATATCCTAAATATATGTTTCATGCATGTTAAATATATGTTCAATACATGTTAAACATATGTTTGATATATGTTAAACATATGTTGAACATATATTAATCATATGTTAAACATATGTTTGATATATGTTAAACGTATGTTTGATATATGTAAAAAAAACATATGTTTCATATAAACCTGATGTTACAATTTTGCATGTAGATAATAAGAAAAACATGTGAATATCATATGAACAAATTATATGTTTATCACAAGACAATTCAAACAAAGGTAGTGCTCCTTTTATATGATTAACATATGTTTCAAAACATATGTTTAACATATGTTAAACATATGTTGCAATTTTACCAGCGTATATCATTTATGAAAGGCTTTAATTAAAGAAAACACAACAGTATTTCCACAATTAATTATACACAACAATTGCTAAAACCAAATTAAAATGACAAACTATGCAAATAGCCAGTATTATTTATTTCATTACTTTACATAATGAACTTCTATAGAACATATGATATAGCTATACATTAAAACACGGTTATAGCACACATGCTTATAATGAATTCACACTTAACAGTAAAACATGGTTACAGTGAACACACTAATAATGAATTCACACTTACAATAAAACACGGTTGTAGCGAACACACTTATAATGAATTCATATTTACAGTAAATAACGGTTACAGCGAACACATTTATAATGATTTCACACTTACAGTTAAACACGGTTACAGTGAACATGCCTATAATGAATTCACACTTACAGTAAACCATGGTTACAGTAAACATGTATATATTAATAAATGCACACAGGAAAGTGATTTTCATTCTCTGAAGTTTTAAAAAAATATTATGAACTTATTGGATATAACAAATTACATTTATAGTTAATCAAAATTCTTCATCTCCAACACTTTGCAATAAGCATGTTTTACTGTTAACAGTGGACCGCAGAAGATCATAAGATAAGATATAGTTTTTACATATGGTACAAACAATTCAATATGGCTTAGCAAAGATTCTGGGTGTCTGGATTATATCCTGGAGTTGGGAATTTGTGCTAGCCTAAGGTTCCCAGTTATCAATGAGGGAAAGACCTACAATTGTAATCTCACATGAGATTCGGCTCGACTGGATATTTGGATATCAGGCCCCATATCAACCCTTGGGCCTTCGGCCCTCGAGCTGATATGGGGCCACTTGGGCTGATATGAGATATGATATGGATTTTAGCATTTCATATTTGTATATCATATAGTTCAGTATTTGTATATCATATAGTTCAGTATTTGTACATCATGTAGTACAGTATTTGTATTTCATGTAGTTCAGTATTTGTATCTCATGCAGTACAATATTTGTATATTATGTAGTACAATATTTGTATCTCATGCAGTACAATATTTGTATATTATGTAGTACAATATTTGTATCTCATGCAGTACAATATTTGTATATTATGTAGTACAATATTTGTATATCATGTAGTACAATATTTGTATATCATGTACAATATTTGTATATCATGTAGTTCAGTATTTGTATATCATGTAGTTCAGTATTTGTATATCATGTAGTACAGTATATGTATATTATATAGTTCAGTATTTGTATACCATGTAGTACAATATTTGTATATTATATTGTACAATATTTGTATCTCATATAGTTCAGTATTTCACAAATTAGAACAATGTATAGAGAAACATATAATACTGTTATAGGCCTTTGTGTATGTATATCATTACACACATGTTTTATAAAATAAAGAATACAAAAGCTCTTAATTCTACACAAGAATGTTGCTCATAACATGAGGCTGTGTGTAATACAAATACCTAAAGCTTACTCTCAGGTTATTTTTAATATGGTTTGATGACATTTTGTATCTTTTTGTAGGTTTGGTTATCCAGATGCAACTTACCTTGACCGGGTTCTAGAAGAACTCGCTGCAAAAGGCGTAACTAGAGAGTCTGCTGATGACCCTAAGGAGTATGTGGAGTTTACGAGATACTTCCGTTAAAATGGACATTACCAACAGACTATGATTGGCACCCATATACAGTGTGTTAGCTGCAATGTTATATTTATTCAACTGAGTTCTAATCCTTCAAGTTTTTAATGCTAATGTATTTCGGTGTACAAACATCTGTAGAATATCAATATTGTTCATGTCAGTAATGTTAATATGGATATTGGAAAGTTTTAAATTTCAAAAACATATAAAAATGAAGTTCAGAAAAATGCACATCAAAGGACTATACATGATAAGGACTCAATTTGCCCACCAAAATCGACATTCTTGAAGTTCAACTCCTCATGCAAATCATTTGATCAAAATGATGTAGATCCAGAATTATGACATCACAAACATGACATTTTGCTGTTATGTTCAATTAGAAAAATTTTATGGCAAATTTCGAACCACAATGAAATAACAAAACGTACTAAATGTTTCAATGTATTGAAACCATATTCATGAAATTACATCCCAATGAAATTGTAATATCTTTGCAATCCGAAAAAACTCGGCCTCATCAATGTAAATGATTCCGCTGTATCAGTCCAGTACATGATAGAAAAAAATTCTTTGTCTAAAGCTGTGCTTTATGTTTTCCTAAAGAAAAACATTCGCAAAAATGAGCAATTAAACCACATGTAAATTTGATCAAAATGGAGAAATTGTGTCAACTGTATTTTATGAGGTATAGCAGATTTAGACTTCAAAATCTTTTAATTTTGAGTTTATGAGAGCCTAGAAGGACTATTATCATGCATATAGTCCTTTTCAAGTTTCAGTTCTCACTCATTTTTAATTCACTTGAGCTGACTACTGATCAAAATTTGTCTGCTGTAATTAACTTAATTAATTTTGTCAGGTTTTCAACTTCCTCTAAAGAACCATGGGTCCATTTCAGTCATACATAAAATATCATTGAGTGAAAGGGATTCAAGTTTGTTAAACTGCAGAGTTTTAAAGTTTTACATAAGAATACATTGGAAATTTGTTTAAGAACACATTACATGTTTCCAAAGTATACAAAATTATATGCATTTTGTCTTTCTTATGCTTATAGTAATTAATTCTAATAGTTCGCCGAAATATTGTGATAATTAGCTGCAATACAGATTTAAATTTAAATCATGAAAATAATTAATTTTGCTGAAAAAATGAAAAAGTTTAATAATGTGTTATGTCCTTTAAGAACCACAAGTGCACAATATGTTCAGATGATATGCAAACATCTTTGTTTAAGATAGATTCAAGATTCTTGGGTTCAAAGTGTAAGGCATACTTGGGATTTAACATTTTAAATAGAAAAAAATGAAATATAACTGGTGAGCAATGTGGCCTATTAGGGTCGGTTTTTTTGTTGTTGGTAAAATCTCTTTATGTACAGAATATTTAAAAGAGCAGACTTTTCTGAATACATTTTAAATCATTAACATTAGCTTGTCATTGGAAAGTAACATTAATGTTCATATTTGTAATTCATGTAGATACATGTATATCAGCTTGGACCTTTTCATTTTAAATCACTAAGTATAGATAATTTGATACACATTAGCACGTGTGTTATTTTGGATGCTTAAATTGTCTGAAAATATTTGTATGCAAAAGGGATTCAATTGTATGAAGCAAACTGTAAGGGGAGATAATTAGTATAATTTGGTGAGATTATTTAGAAGTTTTTTCAAAGTACTGATAGTGCCTTAAACAAAATGTTTCAATTTAGAATCTTAAGACATTTGTTCAATATGAATGGATTAAGAAACTTATCATATTTACAAGTTATGTTTAATGTTTACATCATGAATGTATAGAAATATATATGACCATGAAACAGTTTCAAATAATATCCAAGCATATTGATGGTATTGATCAGAATGTGATTAATATGGGTTAGGTGGCATATTCCCTTAGATGGGTATTGAAGTGCATGGTCTTCAGTGTACATATATTATATTGTTTGTATGCTAAAATATTTAGCTGATTTATGTTATTGTATAGGTGATAATTATATGTAGGTCACTGGAGTTGTACCTATGAGCTATTGAGATTTGTTTGGCTAGCTTGAGCCTAGTGGGCTACCCTGATCAGACTTTCTGCTGTTGTCAGACATTCTTTTTTTTTTTTTTTTTTTTTTTATATATACTTTTTTGAGTTCCTCAGAACATAGGCTAATTTCAACCAAACTTCCTTGTGCACAAAGGGACTGTGAAAGGGATTCAAGCTTATTCAAATGAAGGGTCATTCTCCTCTGAAACGTGCAAAAAAGGTAATTGGAAAGTATTGAGAAGTATAGTGCTATATGCTTTAATATTAGTTTTTAAGAAAAGCCAGCAGTTTTTGAAACCTTTTGTTATGCAGCTTAGGGCCAGGGCAATGTCACAAAAGGAATTTAATGTGTGTATACAGATGTAGTCATGGATAGGAAACAGTCCTTTTAAGGGCCATGATTCAAAGTTTGAAAACATATAATATCCATTATCTTGATACAATGTAGTTTCAAGTTTGCTCAAACCATGATCAGGATTGTGACTGCTCCATAATTGGAAATTAAAATTTTACATTAGAAAACTTTCCCAAGGATAAGGTTAGGTCCACAATAGGGGTTCAAAATTTTACACAGAATTTATGCAGAATTGGTTATATAGAATTTTTTAAAAACATTTTCCCATGAACCACAGGGCACAATTTGTCAAAGTAATATACAAGCATCCTCATTTAGTGTAGATTTCAAGTTTGTTGGCATTTTGTCCCATGGGCCAGTGTAGGTCCACCAGGTTCAAAATCTGCATCTAATACTGGAGCCCACAAGTGTATAATTTGTCAAATAATGTGTAAGTATCCTAATGTAATGTAGATTAAGATCAGTTAACATTCAAACTCTGACCTTTGAGACAAGGGAGGGACATTATTTGGTATTAGTTTTCAATAAGGAAATGTCTTTAAATAATTTCTTCATATAACCACAACTCTACATTTTGTCAAATTGATTTTCATCATGTAGATTTACATTCATTCAAATCATGACCCATGGAGCCACTGTTTGGATTTTTAGCATTACATAGGAATATATTAAGGTTTTTTTTATTAAAAAAACCTTTCAAAATCAACAAGGGCACAGTTTATCATATAAATATGCAAGCATCCCCATGTAATATAGATTAAAGTTTGCTCACACCATGATCCCAGAGCCACTCCAAGCCAGGGTGGGCTACAGTAGGGGTGTAAAGTATTAGTATTTATGAATGAGGTTGATGACTCAGATGATTGTTGTAGGGCATGGGTTAATCATTATCTGGTGTGTTGCATTTTGAGGTACTTGAACTGAAGCTGCAGGGCAAGTTCTTTTTATTTTGGTATGTAATGTATGTAGGAGAAAAGAACCAAAGTTTGTAATCTTATGATCTTGGGTGTATCGGGTACAAAAACAAATATGAAAGATGGTGCAATCTTTAGAAATATTCCTCTTGTAGACAAACTTGGACAACAGTTGCACTTAAATGAGGAATGGGACCTCAACCAAAATAAGTCATTACCCTTGGGTTTCAAAAGTTCAAGTGCCCTAGGTTTGGGATGAATTAATCATTTGATTAAAATGCTGGTTATAATTGGTATGATGGAGAATTACCCCAAGAGTATCATGTACTAAAATGCTTTTGTTTTGATAGCTTTTCTGCATCTATTTTGTTGATTTTCACCATGGTAATTATGTGTACATTATATACTCGAAAATTAGTTCAGTCGAAATTTAATACATTCGCTCTATGTAAAAGCGTATACTTCTGAAGGGAATCAATTGGATAATGGGTCCTTTCCATTGATGGAAAGGTGATTTAAGTAATCATATTTTCTAAAACAGTTTTAAAAGAATCAACTTCTAAATCAAACAACCTCATTTACAACAAGGTTCAAATTGTCAACTTATTTTGTGATTTTACGTAATTAAGTAAAACCTGTGATGTTGAAAACAAATTATCTATCTTCAATAAATAATGAAAGCAAATCTGTATGAGTGTCTTATTTAGTTAATCACGGTAGCGAATCACGTGACTTTACTAAAGTACTTCTACATGTGTATGTGCGACAGAAGCAGAGATCGTCGACACAGTTTTATGGCGGTCGGAAAGTTTTTGACTCGTTTAAATTTCCCCTCATGTTGACTTTTGTTGCCATCTGCTTCATACATGGATTTGTATTGAACATTCACATGAGTGAAATATTCTCGGGAGGGACGTTAAACAATATTCAATCAATCAATGAATTGAATGTTGATGTTAACCGAGTAGTTCATTTCAGTCCTGACGCTTGATTAGAACAGACTTTTCTTTTGCTACATATTGCAGTCGATAATTTTAATATGTAGACGTTTTGTTTCTTATCAGCTATTTTTAGATTAGTTGTGGTGTTAGCTTCCTTTTCTATTTAGATTAGTTTTCTGTGTAAACATTCTATCGTCCCGAGGAAGGGACAGGTCGTCCCAAAAATTTGAGAATTCACTGTTGTTCGTATAGCTGGTAATTTTTAGTGCTTTTTATATCCTTATTTAATTGACCTCGTGTGTATATATATATATATATATATATATATATATATATATATATATATATATATAATGCCAATTGTCTCCTGGACTTTTTCAATCATTAAGTAAAAGCGCAAAAGGGAGATTTATATTGCAGGGTATACAAGACTTTCAATTGACTAGTAGCAGTGAGAATTAGGATTTACTGTCCGCTAGTTAGTCTTTAAAAAACAGTCTCAAAAATCATGACAAGTGTCTTCAGAGCATCTGAATAATATTAACAGTGCTGAAAATGACCACATTCAAACCCATGATCAAAGCCCCCAAAGGTATATTAGATTATAAGTGTACCTTTGTGCAGTGGAGTAAATAAATGGTGGATTTAAGATCCAGATATGTGTAACCGTCTCAATGTATTTTAAAAAGACAAAGTGGTGGTTTAGGTTCTTTACAATTCTTTATCCGTTTCCAGTTCTGGAGGATGACCTAAAATATATTTACAATTATTAGTACTTTCTTGCTCTATATTTACACATTTTAGTTAAATCGAAATGATTTTAAAATATCAAGAATATAAGATAATTAATTGATATATACCAATAGAGTAAATTCAAATTCTTGCCGTATTCTCGGAAAATTAGAAACAGTTGTGAAGCTAATCTTCGAACGAGACTTCGCACGCGAACGAGACTTTGCACGTACACACAAAGAAGAATCATTGTCCGTGTAGGAGTGTTGTTGGTCTGGATTTGGCGCGAATCTTGCTGATATAGCGCCAAAACCAGTAAAACAACTCACGAGAAAACTCACAACCACCATCCAATCGCACCATTGGAAACTCGCGCACTCCTACACAGACCATACAAACCTTTCATACTCCTCTCCGCTAATCAGCGTTCATCCCGATGAATACGAATGGGATGGAACGGTTTGCGATGCTATTCATGCTATATAATCAAATTATATTTATATATTAGTCATGCGATATTTCATCCTGTGACATACGCATGAATATAAAAAAGATTTGTCAATAATTGACTTAGATACTCTAATAATCAAACTTAGCACTAACACACACCCCTGCCGTTTCACCTAGGCAGTTATATATATAATTAAAAAATGAAAACTTTCCAGATAAATTTTGCAGACCGTAACGCATATAACTAGTACACAAGAGGAATAAAATACTTATAATATACATGTTAAAATCAATGTGATGGAGGCACAATATTCACAAGTGTCATACTGAAGAATCTAATCCATCGAAGGAACCATTGTCAATCAACTCTTTCATCAACTTTGTTCTTTTGCAATCACTCTGGCATTGTCTGGTTCAGCATCACGAAATAATTGGTCCAAGCCGGTTTGTCTTGATCCTTGCTGATCGTCTTGGTGCTAGCATTGGTTGTGTTGCTGTTGTGGAACGTTGAACATCACCATGGTCTGACCTCTTCACCATGGTTAACATCATCATCGTCACCGACAAGCCAATCGTCAATCTCATCATCCTGACGGAAAGCGTCCTACTCTGGATCAACATCCGGAACATTTATAGACGACTGGCCCTCACCATCTCGACAGGAGGAACTTTCCATGGAGTTCTTTTAAATCACTGTAGGATGACCTACAAAAAAACTCACTTTCTGAATCTGAAATAGAAATAGTCTCATTGGTATCTGTACTAACTACTGATCTTCTTTCTGCCTTCCTTCTCACAGGTTTAGAGGGTGGAGGTGGAACTGTTAGGAATTTGGATTCTGTAGACAACAAGAGGTTCCTTTCTAGCGTTCTACATTTGCCTTCGCCATACTTCCACTTAACCTTGTAGACAGGAATGCATTCATTGTATTGGAATAACATGACATTAAGGTGGTCTTCCCACTTATCTGCAATTTTATTTCTTCCGTCACAGCCTACTATCCCCACCAGTACTCCGTCTCCTACCTTCAAGATGGGCACCCATGGTTTTCGTTCATTACCCTTTTGACGTTGCTGGGAAACTGTGTAACCTCTTGGGCCTGTTTGTAGGCTTCTTGTAACTTCTTCATCTTCATAATATACTTGCTAGTGCACTGGTTCTCATCAATAGCCCTAGATATTCCAAACATAACATCAACATGTAACTCAGGTTCCCTACCGAACATTAAATGAAAAGGTGTAAAACCTATTGCTTTGTTTACAGTTGATTTATATGCATGTACTGAAGTAGATATGCGACTCTTCCCATCAGCTTTCTGTTCATTCCGCATCTCTCTGTATTTCCATTCCCCATTGGGTGGTATGATGTTGTTCTAGATTTAGAAATGCCTAAATTTAATCAAAGTTCTTCAATAAGTTTACAAAAAATTGTATCTTAATCTCAATGAAGTTAATCTGGAGTTTCATAATGTAAAATAAAGTTATTGAAAATGTTTCTGGCAGTAGTTTTGGCAAAATGATTCCGAGTGGGAACTGCTACTGCGTACTTGGTGAAATGGTCGGTTATGACAAGAATACCCTGGACTCCTCTCTTTGATGGTTCTTGAGATATTCAATGATTACAATCAATACAGACCAATTCCAGGGATTGGAGTATTCATTGTTCCCCATCTCAGCAGTATGGCAGGTCTGCTGACTCATAGTGTAACTGTCATAGTTCACAATCCAGGAAATGACATCAATCTGCTTGCATTCTAGGCCAATAAAACAGCTGCAGAATCAGTGAAAGAGTCTTATCCCTACCTAAAATGTCCCATATTGTTGTACAGCTGCTCTAATACAACTTTTATGGATGGCTTGGGGATTACTTATTGTTGAATGGTTCTGTCCTATTTTGACCTCTCTCTATGTAATGTTGTCTCTGAGGAACAAATTTGGAAAATTCCTGAAATAGATTAAATCAAAATAAGTTTTTAGTGTATCCTCACTAGGTTTCTTACCCGATTCAACTTGTTTCCAAAAAGGTATGATGGGATCAGCATTTTGAATGGTTTGCAAGTCAATATGATCCTCGGGTCAGGGCCGAGTGGGTAGAGCATCGCGCTCAAAATCACACGGCCTCTCACCTCTGTCGGCGCGGGTTCGAATCCCGTTCGCGCCGGTAAGTGAGAAATTCCCCAGTTTACTTTTGGAAAGTCGGTCGTCTCTTCCCAGGTACATTGTATCTGGGTTCTCTCTTCCACCAATAAAAAACTGGGCGCCACCAGATAACTGAAAAATTGTTGAGTGTGGCGGAAAACATCAATCAATCAATCAATAAAGGATGGATGAACTGGCAAATAGTATCACTAATGGACATGGTCTCTGCACATGGCTGTCCGATCTGGCAGATTCCTTTAATCAAGTCTTCAGAAATTTCCCTGGCATACGTTTATGATCTAATCTTGACAAACCATCTGCGTCAGCATTGGCTTTTCCTGGTCGATACACTATCTTAATGTTATATCATGCAAGAGCGGAAATCCATCGGTGACCTGTAACATCCAATTTTGCTGTACTGAATGCATTAATCAAAGGGTTATTGTCTCTAAATACAGTAATGGATTTACCCTGTAAATGATCCGAAAACTTTTCAGTTATCAACCACTTGAGAACCAAAAAACTCCACTAGTGGGTCTCCGATTTGCTCAACCCCCTACTTGCATAATCTATCACCTTATCTAATGCGTCTTGCTCCTGGTATAGGACAGCACCCAGTCCTGTCTGGCATGTATCTGTGTGAAGCTTAAATGACTTGTTGAAATCTAGAAAGGCCAACACGGAGGGTGATGTAAGCTTATTCCTTAGGTCATCAAAAGCACATTGTTGTTCCTGGCCCCAGTGCCACTTAGAATATACTTTGAGCTTGGCGTTGCTCCTTGGTTTCTTATCTTCTGCCAACATGTCAATGAGTGGTCTGGCTAATTTGGCGAAATTGTGGATGAATTTATAATATCGGGCGAATCCTAAACTTTCAACTGTCTAACTTGCTTAGAGTTAGTTGGTGTAAGTCAAATATTTACTTTGCCGAGCTTGTCTGGAGTATATTCAACCCCATCCTTAGAATAAAGTGTCCCATATATTTAACGTTTTTCATAAAGAAGGGACATTTCTGAGGAGAAAGTTTAAGATTGTAGTCTCTTAGTCGTTGGTAAATTTGTTGAAGGCGATTAAGAAGGCGATGTTCCTGAGACGATGAAAAACACAATTATTAGATCAACCAAATAAAAGAAACAGATTGTAAGATGGAGATCACTTAAGCATTATTCTCAAAGACGTTAGTACGTTGTCGAAGAAAATGCTAGACAAAAACTCATGTTGTTAAATTAGTAGAATCCTAAAGGGTCTACGGTGAATGCTGTCCTTTCCTTGTGCTATTCTGTTATTTGTATTTGATGGTAAACTGACTTCATATCTGAAAAATGTGTTTCCAGCCAATGTATCCAGTATTTCCTCAATCCTCGATAATGCGCAGTTATCTCTGATGGCTCTTGTATTAAGTTGTCTATAGTCGATGCATAATCTTAAGGATCCATCGCTCTTCCACACTAAAACAACATTCAAGGTGAGTGAGATTGCCGAATTATCCCAACAGACAGTAGTTCCTTTATGTGTGACCTGACTTCTATGGCTGAATGTGGAATACACCTATACTTCCGTTTGAACCGCGTTCCAATGTTTAACTTTGTATGTTGTCCTTATGTCTGTCACATCAGCAGAAAATATGTCTTGAAAGTCAGTCACAATCCTCTGTCATTCTTGATGTTCCTCATAGGTCAAATCACCAGGAAAATGAATTTTGGAGAGAATCTCATCTAGAGCTGATGAAGCATTCTCCTTGACCTTGCCTACCTCTGAATCTGTCATCTCAACTGATTAAATTTCACACAGGATTCCTCTTGGTGGTATGAACATTGTCTGAGTTGTCAGGTTACTCAAGATGACTGGGATAACTTGATGTTCATCATAGGTGTATGGATGAAGTATCGCTTAATATCAACTGGAACACAGTTTGTCAATACAACTTATCATTGGGTCAAATGCTCTCTGACATGTTTCATACCGATTGTTAGGCCGTTCTTGGCACACTGATTTTGACTACGGATAACTCTGTTTACCTGATACGGATATAGAGCTCACGGCGAGTGTGACCGGTCGACAGGGGATGCTTACTCCTCCTAGGCACCTGATCCCACCTCTGGTGTGTCCAGGGGTCCGTGATTGCCCAACTATATATTTTGTATTGCTTATAGGATTTATGAGATTGATCACTGTTCGTTATCTTCACCTTTCATGTTCTGTTAGCCTGACGCAACATAACAGCTACCCTATGAAATGATATCTTCTTGTCCACAAAACCAGCTATAATCATCTAGTCATTAGGGAGAATAATCACTCTGGATGTCTCTGCACTCTTAACAAGGTTAATGCAATACCATTTCTTCATGATTGTTTAACGCAGCGGAATGCTAAATACCATAGTGTGTGAATAGTAGCCTACTGTAAGTATCTAGAGCTAAATTCCTTTAGTGAGACATCCACGGGACTCTGTAGAATATTGGTCCCTATTAAGACTGGTACATGGGAGTTATAATTGCTGTTGGAACCCAAAATAAGCAATCATGGAATTTTTCAAGTGTTGGCACTCAATATGGTGTCAAATCAACACACAAAACCAACATGTGGTAGAAGTTGACCATCAACACACTATGCTAATTTGTAAATTGTAAATTGTATTTAAGAATCTAATCCATAGAAGGAACGCTTGTCAATCAACTCTTTTATAAACTTTGCTCTTTGCAACCACCCTGACACCAATAGAGTGAAGTTCAGCGATAAATGGTCATAGAAAGCTTTACTGATTGTTGAAACTGTGGTACCAGTGTGTAAATTGTCCTTACACTCTATATCATTGATAGCCACTGACACCTCATTTGGTTGACCTATTAGTTCCTATTTCCTGTGACTGTCCTTCTTTGGGCCAATCACTCGTCCCCAGGAGTTGACCCCTTGAAGTTTGAATGTTTTCTTTGAAAGTATGTCCTAACTCCACAACCAAAGAGCTATTAGCCCCTCTTGACCACATTTGAGGCACTTGAAGTAACCTGTTGTCTCTTGTGGATGTTGACCGCCACGGGAATCCTGAGATCTTCCTCTACGTCCTCTTTTATTTGGTTGTCTGGGTTTATCATACTGCTGAGACCTCTGTCTTTTGTAGGAACAATGCCGGTCCTTCAAACCTTTCACCTCTGTTATTAGTTGGTTGATCTTAGCTCTGATCTGGTTGAGCTACCTTAGCTGTTACCTGCTTCTGGAAGTCGTAGGTTGGTCTTCCATTTCTACTTTTCTTACAGTAGAACGCAGTTCTTCTTATCCTTAAGGTTTCCACTGGTATCCTTTAGAATGGGCTGAAGTCCCTTAAAGAACATAGTTCATATATCATCAGACTATATATATAATAATATATATATCGTAATAGCCACCCGTAGAGTTAAGACAGCTAGACTTCCAGAGAAAACCTTTAAACTTCAAGGAATCAACCCCTGGGGATGAGGGGTTTTCTACTGCTAGGTTTGAATGATAGAGTATTGTAACATTCAACTATTGTCAAATATATGTTTTTACATTCATGCATATCTAGAACACCAAAAACTAATTGTGTTCAAAATTAACTTGTAATTGAAAAAAATCTGCTTTAAAAGAAACTTTTACTAGTATATTCAACGTACATTAATGTATGTAAACAAAAACATGGCACGGGCCTTGTTAACATAACAACGAATTGTGAGCTCTATATCTCCCATGTGCCTCTACAGCTGACATTCACTTTTTTGACCATTAGAAATACCTTAGTTAAAGCAATACAAGCTGTAACTGACGGTATTTTTTCAACTATCCAATTATTCACCAAATAACACCTACCGGTTTAACTAATATACATGTAATCCCCAAGATCTGAAGAAAACTTCTGCAAAATAAACAAGGGAATATTGTTTGCGAGCACACCTACAATGAGCGTTTCGTATAAACCGCTATTGTGTCGTATACACGGACATGGGAACGGTGATTGCCGAACATAATCGGGTTGCTGAGACCGAGGCCATATACAGAGACGGAAACTGACGCGAGTAACTACACGTGTCGTTTGTTTTAAAATATTACGTTGTTTCATGAATGACTAGAAATACTATGTAAGTGTAAAAAGGTAATAATTACGCAAATGTGCCACTCAAATGAAATTTTGATTGTGAATTTTCTATAACTTGAAATTGGCATGTTAAACTGTTTACAAATCTAAAACATGCTCAGTGCCTCTCTTTCGCTTTTTCCGAACTGGTGACCTCCAAGGTCAATGCACATCGGAGGTTACGAGCAGGAATTACTGACAGGATGACAATGATTCATGAATCTATATTTTCTGCTGATTTGACGGGTTTATTGCTTCAGATTCACTTTGATTCTATTAAGTTATATATATTCGATCACATATATGTAAATTATGTTGACTATTTGTTCTTTTATTTTTTAAATTTATTTTCCGTCAGTTACAGCTTGTATTGCATTAAACATTAGAAATGGAAAATAAAATTAGAAAATTTTCAGTACAAATCGAGTCCATGCCCCATTAATATTCTAAATCAGATGCTCTAAAGACACTTGACTTGTCATGTTTTTTTAGACTGATTAATCCAGTGCAGTACAAGCTCGATCAGGTCGAACTTTTCTATTGCCTCATATTAGTTTAGTTTTAGTGTTAGTTTGCTTTTCTATTTAGTTTTCTTTTCTATGTAAATATTCTATCGTTCTAAGGAAGGGACAGCTATAGGTTATCCCCAAAATTTGACAATACACTGTATCGACAATAAAAAAAAAAATGGGCGGATCGAGGAGCTGATTTTAAACAGATTGATCTTTAAATTATCTAGATGATAACTATTAATGTCCCATAATGATCACAGCTGCAGAGACGTCACTGATTAACTCCGAGTGCGTTCGAGATCGCCATTCTTCGCACGAGTACAAATTCCTAGCTATCCCGAACGCCAAGTACGCATCATAAGAATGGGTTCGATGTGTAAGACCTCACACTACCTCTGTAGGTAGTGTTGTCGAAGAACAAGAACACGCTCGTGAGTACATGTTTTCGTCATTCGCATACTGAAGTCAAGTTAGCGAACAATAAGCTAGCGACCAATAAGGATTTTTCCTAATATTTATCGCTTAGAAAATGTACGTATAACGAACCCGACAAAAAAGTACCCTCAATATACGGCGCCTAGTGCCTAAACGAGAACTTGTGCCGCTCAGGTGATCACAGGGCATTTTAGGGCATTGACCCCCCTAATGGGATCTGACCCCAAAATGGTAAGTATAGGCACCGATTTGGGGTACGGAGGCGCCAAATGTACCCTATCTAACTATATGCAATAGGGGTCTAGGTACGGCGCCTAGCGCCTAAACTAGGACTTGTGCCACTTAGGTAACCACAGGGCATTTGAGGGCATAGTCCTAGTTTAGGCGCTAGGTGCCGTACCTAGACCCCTATCGCATATAGTTAGATAGGGTATATTTGGCGCCCCCATGCCCCAAATCGGTGCCTATACTTACCCTTTTGGGGTCAGAATCTATTAGAGGAGTTAATGCCCTAAAATGCCCTGTGGTCACTTAAGTGGCACAAGTCCTAGTTTAGACACTAGGCGCCGTACCTAGACCCCTATCGCATATAGTTAGATAATAAAAATAGGGTATATTTGGCGCCCCCGTGCCCCAAATCGGTGCCTATACTTACCCTTTTGGGGTCAGAATCTATTAGAGGGGTCAATGCCCTAAAATGCCCTGCGGTCACCTAAGTGGCACAAGTCCTCGTTTAGGCGTTAAGCGCCGTATATTGAGAGTACTTTTTGTCGGGTTCGTTATACGTACATTTTCTAAGCGATAAATATTAGGAAAGATCCTTAGTGTTCGCTAGCTTGACTTAGGCATGTACACGCCAGGTAAAGGAAACACATACTTGATTGTAAATTTATACATTTTGGTCGAGGTTCAAATTGAAAAACAGATTGTTTCGAAATATTTAAGCAATATTTATATGGAAAAAAGGTAATTTTCTTTAAAATGAATCACGGAGGCCAAAGCTACTTTCGATTTCGTTGATCTTTTTTTTGTGAACGGTCATTTAGGGGGTGTTGTTAAAACGAGGAACGGAAAATATCGTATGCAATAATGTGATGAGGAGGTCAGCATTTTGCAAAATGAAAGGTTTATCATGAACAAGGGAAGCAGAAATTACAGAGAGAGCGAGAAGTCATCCACAGAATCCACCGTTTCATATACTTCATCAAAAAGTCCTAAAAGCTTTCTTTAAACGCAGGAAAGATTTAATTTCACTGAATCCACATATTAAAATCACTATGCAACCAACCAGCCATAAAATAATTTTTACGCAATAATTTATGAAATAAAATTTGAGAAAGGAATTATTTGTCCGTATACTACTGTTGAGCCCGACATCCTGCGGATTAGTGTTGAACCCGAAGAGATACAGCAGGAAAGAAAGATTGAAACAGAACCAATGAAAACTATAATTATACTAGGTGAAGTTTACAATCCATAGTATGAGGAATTAACAAATATGAAATAGCAAAAACACTAACAAACAATTTATGCTTGAATGGAATAAAGGTCATATCATTTTTTAATCTAAATATTAAGATACAAGTATTTAGTTTAGAAATAAATTGCTAGAAGTCCTCCCTATTAAAAAAAAAAAATAGGAGGGGGCCCTAAATCCACCACTGCAGTATGGATGTGCAGAGTATTGCTGTAGCGGACAGTATAAGAGGGAACTTATACTGCTTCGCTAGTGAGCTAGCTTTTCTAGTGATGTGGTAGAGTCTAACTCGAGATCACACAGGTTAAGTAAGCAACGGCGAGTGTGATCAGCACTTGGCTGGGTGACCGCTACACGTTACTGTGTCATGCAGAATGAGTCCATTTTTATGTTTCACGCTATCATATATTTCAGTAAGAAATACATTTTGTTTAAAAGGTCATTCTGAAGTCATTTCGCTGAAGATGTGTACTTTAGTAAGAAAAAGGAGTTTCGGTTCCCCAACGCCACATGAACCCCCCCCCCCCCCCCCCCCAACATTGTCTTGGCTATCTACGTGTAGATTGATCTTTATTCAATTAAACACAATTAGTCTTTGAGTACTTATTGACCTACTTTCTTTGCTTGGAATTCACATACCCACCAATTACGGCCCCTGCATATGGCATTATACACGTTGTAAGTAACAACATTCTGATTAACCACCTGTATGATGTTAATCAAATTGGTTGTTACTACGAATACCAGGGGCGGATCCAGGAATTGCAGTTACGGGGAGCGCCACTTTATGAGGCAGGGGGTCTGGATTTTACCGATTTTATAGGGCTTGAAATATGTGACGCGTCATGAGACTTTGGGTCCAAATGAGGTAATTGCGTAATAGAGAAATAACTTCACAAACATTGTATATTGTTCAGCACGTTACAAAATTCCGCAGCGGTTTTTTTTTTTCCCTTCTTCTTCATATTTTGGTTTATCAAGGTTTAAGAAAATATATTTAATATAAAGATAGTACTTACAAGTACCCAAATTCAGAACTTTAATTCTTAGACTCAGAAGAGAAAATATTGCACACTCGTAGAATATATAACGGGAGTTATTGGCCTTTACAAAAGTGAAAGTAAAAGGTGTCTTTCTCCCTTTAAAACTCTCTCTCTCTCTCTCTCTCTCTCTCTCTCTCTCTCTCTCTCTCTCTCTAATATACATGAAAATAAAAATGATATGTTTAATAATTTATACTTTAGTTTCCGTTTGTAGGTAACATTGGCAACATCAATGTTTATAGGCCCATGATTAATTATCAAAATAGATATAATAGTTAGTGCATCGATTATGAAAATTCAAGAGATTTGCCATCGTCGGATACTCACGGCTGATCTCGTCCTCTACTCATCACTTGACGAGTAGAAGACGAGATCAGCCGTGACTATCCGACGATGGCAAATTAGCATTACCTGTAGAAATGATAGCTGACGAATATAATTTCAATATCAATTCCTGTACTAATATCCAATTTATACCAAATGGTTTGTGTTAATGAGGATGGGGGGAGGTAATATACGAACATGTATGTAAATAATACGCATGTCAAGTACATAATTCATTGCACCAGGATTTGATTCTGTGGGTTATCCAAGTTGTTCCCCTACAAGCAGCATTCCATTACAGTTTTAAGTATAATAAATATACACATCAAGTTCACTGGTCATATGCTTAGGAACAGTCGTGGCGGCTCAATGGTATAGAGCATTCACTTTGTAACCGGGAGGTCGTGAGTTCGAGCTCCGTTCGTGCCAAGGCCGCGTCAAACTTAAGACTCTAATATAGGTAGTGATTGCTCCTTCTCCAAAGGCTCGGTATTTAAAAGTGAGAATCATAGGTCTTTTGGATATGACCTTAAAACTGTCGCGGTTGGTTTTGGTACGTTAAAAACCCTCACTGCTACGGCCCTGAGCGTAGGTCTAAATTTAAGGTACTTCATTTACAGCTGATGACGTCTCAATATGAGTGAAAAATTCTTGAGGGGACATTAAACAAACAATTAACATTATGGTCAGAATGTTGGGTCACTCTTTTCTTTAAAACATAAAAGAAGTGTCGGAGCTTTGTCATTCGTGCATAGGAATTTGATATTTTACATTCTTGAATATCAGTTATTGTCTTATGATAGAAAGATTATATATTAAGATTTAATTAAATAGATAAATAAACACGAATTCCAATTAGGTCTATGGAAATAATTTTTCCTGAAAACAGAAAATTAAACTAAATTCTTATAAATTTAATTTGTTCAGTGCTAAATATAATTTGATATATGACAGTAATTTATTACGATTTATCATTTCAGGAGAAAAAAAGGAAATATTATAACACTTGATTTTTCCTATGAAAATTGTTTTGAATGTTTACTTCACTACATTTCCATACTACAAAATTTCATACCATATCATAAGTCCCAGTACATACTACATGTATATACTTTGAAAAAGTACATGTTTCAAATTTTATTCATTTTTTTCAAACAAATTAGTACGTCTGTGAAATATTGGTCAACCTATTAATTGCGATGAAAAATGTAACTTGCATTGAATGAATTCAATTATAAATTGACAACATTCACTAGTCAAAGTTGCACAAAGTTAACTTGTTACTTGTACATTATAATGTTAATCTAATGAAATGATCATACTTAAAATAAACCTATTTAGTCATTTGTACTATTTCTATCATTTTTTGTAAGGTTAAATTAATAAAATAACGCAAATTTTAAGTTCTCCCAATAAAGTGATTCAAGGAATCAAAAGATTTTGTCATTAATTTCTCCGGGAGTGGAAGAAATTATTGCTTCTTTAATCGTATAGTATATTTTCCTAAACAAGATTCCACGATTTACCTTAAATTTGAAAATTTTAGGGGGGCGCCCCGCCAGCTGCGCCCCTCACCCTTAAATCCGCCACTGAATACATGTATCTGTGTCTTACAGCCATCAGAAAAGCATTCAAAGTACAAACAGCCTCCGAATAAAACAGACACGAGTGATAAAAATCCACTGATGGCGTATCGATATACCATGGGAACCGAAGAAAAAAGTTCCGATTTTGAGGTATGCATAACATTCAGTTGCTGTTTACACTAAATATCACCAGGACATTTGAATTTGATATTTTTCAAATTTAAGTTCTCATCAGCTTTGTATAAAATGAAACATTCCAACTGTTCTGTTTTAGACATATCCAAGTTCCAAAGAAATCATTTCAGATGAAGGAAAAGGTACTATTTAATGGATATCTACTAGCTTTCACCTTTTGTTTTGATCTGTAAGTGACTGTAAAACAAAACAACTTTGCACTGATATGTAATTGCATAGAATGAATTAAAAATGAGTGAAATGGTTTTCAAAAAAGCTTTGGTGTAAAATGGACCGTCCAAGGAGAGAAGGTGAAGCCTCTTGTCATAAGAGATTGTTAGGGGTAAAGCTTTTGGAGTGGATTTCAACACATACACATAGCTAATTCTGTCATTTCAATTTCCGACATCTTGGCTGTCTGGAATGTTTGTGGCTTTAAAATGTAAAGTTATGCAAACAAATCATAGTCCTTTGAATCTCGCAGAATGATTTTTTTGTCAGACAACAGAGACTGAATTCAACTACATGTACACTAAATAGATTTTGACCCATACCCCTTATCACAATCTTACAAGCCTTGTTGCTGAAATGGTAAACTTTTATAGGGTTAATATTCTGTATTTTCATTACAGAGAGAGAGTTTCTAAAGGATTAAGAAAACGGGTCCTTTACAACGTTTTATGATTCATTTAACATATACTGGGACAAAAAAAGATGGAAAATTATGTATACCATAAATATTTCCCACAGAAACCCGAAACTTTTGTGTATAATTATAAATGATTACTTTATTATCTGACCCCAGTTGCTGTTTTCATTAAACTCAATCACTGTGTTTCTTGAATAGTATCCCTCTGATGATATTATGGGTAATTGATTTGTTATTTTGCCATTTCTGTTTTGCAGTATAACACCCCTTACCTTAAATTACAATTTCACTTTCAAAAACTATTTATATTGATAAATAATACAGAAAATTCACAACAGATGCTTTGTAGAGCATATGCAATTTGTGAGTTTGATCTTTCAGTCACCTTGTGGTTTGATACATTTGATTGGCTCTAAACTGGTATTTGCTATTGCAAATGTATTGGATAGCACAGAACCAGAAAAGTACAGGAAATTACACAGATAGAATAAAATATGTTGAAATTCAATTTCAGAAGTTCAACCCCTGACATTCGCATAAGACTGCATAAACTTACCATAAAATGCCAGAGACAAATTATTATTGGAAGTCTATTCATCAATAAGAAAAATAATAGGTAGGAAAATTGGTATTCGAACCACAGATATGCAATCTGGGTTTGTCCAAAACTTCAGTGAGACTGCAGCTATACCACCTCGGCTATACATCCCATGAAGAATTTCCGAATTTCAAGCTATCTAAAGTTACCCGTCGTGGACATAGAAATTTTCTTGATAATACGACAAAAGTTATACACAAAAAGGAAGTTTTTTTCATAGAGTGGGTGAAGTCTCCATACTTTTATTTACAAAACATATTGCACCTGGACATGTACTAACATTTTTACTTAGTTTACAATAGAGACTTGGTCCACTCCATATGAAAATCTGCTTGGAAAAGTCAAATTTACTGTTATTTTGTGCGTTTTTCGCGTATAGGTGACTTTAAGTAGGATTTTTTCAATGTGCCTTTGACATGGGCACATCGGAAAAGCAATTTTGGAAGCTATGGATTGATTGCTTTAACTAGAATGCAATTTTTTCTTTTTCTGGAGAGTTTCAATTTTAACTTTGATATTTGTCCCTCTGTGGGTTCCCGGCTCGATAAAATCACCCATCTTCTTTGGGATGGAATCATGCGCACTTTGTTTGGGGTTTGTAAGTGGAAATTTTGAATTGTTTAATGAATTTGTTGCACCAACCCTTTCAGGGTTTCTAGCTTTAGCCCCAGGTCTTTTGTTTGTGTGTATGGTTTGACATCTTAATTACGGTTAGTCTTTATATGTATAGCAAGAAGGTTGATTACCAAGCACATACGAACATATATGTGTATTATTTGATACCAATTAATAATACCTAGGTACATTCTATTCATTGAAGAAATGAATTACATTTTTGAAAGTACATGAGGGTATGAACTGCGATGTTTCACATAAAGAGCGTTAGCGCTTCATAAAGTGAACTGGCGTGAAGCTTCGCAGCTCATACCCACATGTATTTTCAAAAATGAAATTTATTTCTTATGTGGTAGTACAAATCTATTCTAATTATTTCTTATATATTTATTCATTTTTCGTTTGATTATATTTTTTAAAAGTTTAGTAAATTTCGGATTGAGTAGGACTTCTACTGCCCATCGGTTTGAGTTGTTTTTCTTATGCGCATTGGATTGAGATGATATTTTTGTAACGCTAAATTTCATTCGTCATTAAATATTACCCAATAGTCATGATTCACCTTTAACTATATAAGTTACCGTTTAAACTGAGTAAATCAGAGCAGTGTACATTTTACTTTGAAGATCTAGCTGTTGTTTCCGATTCCCTTGGACTGACACACCATACCTAATTTCTGTTCAATTTAAGATTTTTTTGAAATGTTTAGTACATGTGTATGGACGATTTCAAAGGTAATTCTACATATAACATGTATTGTAGGTGGTAACCATGGTTTCCTGAATGACTCGGGAAAGGTAAAGTCTTTTCTGTCGTGCAAAAATTGCAGTCAAGAATTCAACACCGAGAGCCAGCAACCATATCTATTGCCTTGCCTAAATGCTGTATGTAGACAATGTGTACTCGGTCTCTTGGCATCAGATAAATCCATTATTGAATGTCCATATTGCAAGAACTCGCATGTCTGTGCAGAAGAAGGTATCATCATTTTACCTAAAGACAGCACTAGAGAAGTTGTATTAGGGATTGTTCGTCTGAAGAATGACGAATCTGGCATGGAATGTGAAATGTGCACCAATAAGCAAAAAGCATCTCATCGATGTTTTGATTGTTCCTCCTTCCTTTGTTCAGACTGTGTTAAATTACATTCTAGTTTGAAAGTATTTATCAACCATTCATACACTGAAATTGGAAGTCTGCTGGCAGGAGATATGGATAACCTTAAGTTGTTTTCTTGTACTATGTATTGCAATACTCCTGGTCATGAGCGAGAAATAGTGAAAATGTTTTGTTCTTCAAAGTCGTGCCAGAAAGCAATTTGTTTGCTATGCGCTGTAAGTGCTCACAAAACACACAGTTTATGTGATATATCCGATGCTGTGAATGAAAAGAGAGAACTGATAAAAGAACTAATGCAGATTGTAGAAAAAAGAAAACATCACTCTCTGATGTCATTATCTGTACTTGAGGAAAAAATGAGCACGTTCCCCAATGAATGTGGACAACTAAAAGATGAAATTAGGCAATGTTTCTGTAAAGCAAAAAAAGTTCTAGAACAAAGAGAAAATGAACTTTGTGATGCAGTAGAGATCAAACAACTTGAAAGAATGGCATCATTAGAGTTAGAAAAGAAACGATTGAGTAAGTTGTCCGATTCCTGCGTGGAGACTTGTCATTATATTGATGCGGCAAATAAATTTGACGGTCACCAGTCGTTTTTAAATGTCGCTACGTGTATTGAAAAGCGTCTGAAAGAACTGCAATCTCAATCATCTGAACTTCAACCGTCTGATACCTTTGAAAAGATGAAATTTACTCCAGAAGAACTAGATTTAACAAGAGTGAATGGAAAACAGTTTGGAGAACTCATTATGACCAAGTCAAGCCCATCTATGTCAGTGGCAACTGCTGTCCCTACGGTTTGTTGTGTTGGTGAAGAAATAACATTCAATGTAAAATTGCTAACACCTTTAGGTCTGTTCATAGATGATGAGGACATTCAAATTTGTCTCAAGCACGATGGAATTTGTATTAAAACTATTCCATTAACACCTAGAAAATGTAGTTTTGTAGGGTCTTGGAAAGCCGAAAAATCTATGAACCTCATTTGGAACATCATCAGTAACGGAATTGAAATGGACTCTCCCAAAGGCCTTCTACAAGTGATATGCTTTAAAGGTACAAAAATAGGTACATATATAGAACATTTAGAGGGAAAGGCAACCCTAACCACATTGTTGCTGTTATGAATAAAGTATTACTTACTGATATCGTAAATAACCGTCTTTAACAACAAAAATCCTTGCTTAACGATTAAATCAATATTAATCTATCATATATTTTAAATTACTCACCGCCAAGAGAGCGGCCATTGAAGTTTAATTTATGACGTTACACTATCTGTTACGGTTTATTTCATCAGCAGGATTGTAAACGTGACAAGTCACAAACAGTTAAGTTTGGAGCCGTATAGATTTGAGCCCGTTCTTTTGCAAGAAGAAATTAAGAAAAGAAGACGTTCAGTGGAGTCGCAGACCAGGCAGACGGTACACGTTTCTTCATAAAAATGTCTCGAACCTGAACTTGTCATTACGCAAATGATGGATTCACGTGCACGTTTTACATAGTCTTTTCTTTTCAGATGACTTGGTTGGGTCAGGAATTTCGAGAGAAAAAAACCAACCACCTTTTTTTTTTTTACCTCTCCCCTTCGCATTAGTTAATTAACTGTTTGACAGGAAGGCATCAACCTATTTTCAATGTATTCGTAAAATCTACCACATGCACATCTTTGATGATCTTAGAATCTCATCAAAACCAGAACAGACGGTGTGACGTCAAAATTATTGCTTTTTGTGGTCTTGAATACAAAGGAATTCCACATCATGGCAGCCTTTATAGATATCGGGAATTTCAATTTTTAACATTTTCAATCTAATTAAAATCAGACTTCTTAGATCCGCGCCGTATACTCTTCTTAAGTGAGCGTATTCTAGGATCTAATATTAATTAGATTGTAACATTTTCAAATTAGTATTGAAGCTTATCTAGGCTTTATATCAACAGAATAGTATGACAAATCTTTATCATTTTATAATGAAAAAATATTTTAGGTTGCCTTTCCATTTAATGAAATTAACCGTTTTAGCTCACCAGAGCCGAAGGCTCAAGTGTACTTTTCTGATATTTGTCCGTTGTCTGTCGGCGTCATTATACACTTTTCAAGTTTTCATTTCTTCGCCAGAGGCATTGGGCCAATTTCAACCAACTTGGCACAAAAGCATCCTTTGGTAAAGGGTTTCAAGTTTGTTAAATGAAGGGCCATACCCCCTTCAAAGGGGAGATGATCATAAAATGCTAAAATAGGGTGGTGTCATTTAGAAACCCTCTTCTTGAGAACCACTGGGCCAGAAATGCTGAAATTTACATCAACACTTCCTAACATAGTGGAAATTAAAGCTTGTTTGTTAAAATCATAACCCCGGGGGTATGTTGGGGCTACAGTAAAGGTTCAAAGTTATGCCTGCGAATATATAAAGAAAATATTTTTAAACATTCTTGTCAAGAACCACTTGGCCAGAAGAGTGGAGATTTGCCTGTAAACTTCCTGATATATTTAAAGTCAAAATTCAAATTGTTCAAATGATGGCCCCCGGGGTAGGTTAGGGCCACAATAGGGGATCACAGTTTTACATGCAGATATATAGGAAAATATTATTCTCCAAAACCAATAGGTCAAATTCAATGAATGGAACAAATCATCCTTAGGTTAAGGGGATTCAAGTTCAAATGAAGGTCCATACCTCCTTTAAAGGGGAGATAATCACAAAAAATGCAAAAATAGGGTGGAGTCATTTAAAATCTTCTCAGAACCACTGGGCTAGAAAAGCTGAAATTTACATGAAAGCTTTATGACAAATTGGAGATTCAAGTTACTTAATATCATGACCCTTAGGGCTAGGGTGGGACCACAATAGGGGATCAACGTTTTACATGCGAATGTATAGGGAACCAAACTTGGCATAAAGCATCCATAGATGATTTTTTTTTAAATATGAAAGGCCATACCCATTTACAAGGGCATATGATTGATTGATTGAATATTGTTTAACGTCCCTTTCGAGAATATTTCACACATATAAAGACGTCACCAAGTATACATGATGTCACGTTTGATTCACGTCAACAGACAATTAGGTCCACATCATATTCGGACAAAACTCTACTCTGTTCCATTAAGAGTTTTAAATACGTTACTTGAAGAAGCCAAAGCCAGGTAATGCTTGGATTGATTGATTGAATATTGTTTAACGTCCCTCACGAGTATATTTCGCTCATATGGACACGTCACCATTGCCGGTGAAGGGCTGCAAAATTTAGGCCTGTATTCAGCGCGTACGGCCTTTGAGTAGGAAGGGATCTTTATCGTGCCACACCTGCTGTGACACGGGTTTTCGGTTTTTGCGGTCGCATCCGAAGAACCGCCCCATTTAATGGCCTCTTACCATCTTATGACAAGCAAGGGGTACTGAGGACACATTCTAACTCATATCTCCACGAGACAAGAGCATATGATAATTAATGTATTTGTAGTAAAGTTTATTAATTAAGTTTGATAATTAACGAGTGTTTTAGTTGTTATCTTTAAAAAGGGTTTTTTTTTCTGAACCAAGCTGTTTGTATGGTGATAGTTTTGCTGCTGACCTCAATTGTTTGCTAAGTTAATTGCATATTTATTTACAGATGAAAATTCACAGGGTGTGGATGATGGGAAGAAAACAGATACTGGTGATGCAGGCAAAACCCAACAACTATTAGTGGTTTTTAAAATGTCAGAATGTGAATTCAATTCTTTCAAGTACTTTGGTGAAAAAGAAGGCATTCAAGCATTCAAAGATGTTGCAAAAAATTTGAATTATAAAGATGGGGAGTTGCAAGTATTTGTGAAGAGTGAAACAGCAAAATCAGAATTACAACACCATCATGAAAAAATAAAGATAAAGATGACGGATTACTACAGAGTTCCAAATGAGAGGACAAATGAAAGGCTGGTAGGTTGGAGGTCACAATAGGGATAGAGATCAAAGTTTTACATGTTTTACATTAAATATGGGCCAAGGTGACTGGGGTGAGGGATGTAGCCCTTGGGCCTCTTCTTTAATTTTTTATTTCCATATGAGCAAGGTGACTTAATTTTAAAGTAAGTATTGTGGCCCATTGACCTCTTGTTAATCAGTACTTTTACTTTAAATTGTAGGATTCTTTGGATGGCATACAAATATTTGAGAGCGTGTCAGGAACAATTTCTCCGTTTCTGCAGCGGGCTAAAATAGAAAAAACTGCTCAAGAGTTTGGTTGTGTATTAGGAGATGACAAATCAAATGGAACTTCTGTAACAGCTACTGGTCTCTCTAATCTGCTGAAACTAAACCAAAAGTTAACAGCGTATTTATCTGCAGATGAAAATTCAAGAGGAAGGAAAATTGCAGAGGAAAAAAATATAAGTGATTCACCCATACCCAATAAACTCCCATTGGTTATTAAAATGTCAGAATGTGAATTCAATTCGTTCAAGTACTTTGGAGAGAAAAAAGGCCTTCAAGCATTTAAGTCTGTTGCAAATAATTTGAAGTATAGAGATGGGGAGCTGCTAGTAGTTGTCAATAACGAAACAACAAAATCAGATTTAAAAGAGCATTATGAGAGAATAAAGATAATGAATACAGATGAGTATGCTGTTCCAAAAGAACAAACAGGTAAAATACCTGATGTAGTCCAAGAAATTCAGAAAGAATATCCAGATGCCTGTTTTTATGGCGGTCAGTCACAAATTATAATCACTTGTGATGATTATGCTCAGCTGCAAATAACAAAGAATGCTTTGAAACTTAAGGTAGAGGGTGAACAAAAAAGCAGAAGATTTCGGAAGATATCGAACTAGAAGAAGATATATAGTTAATGACTCAGATTCTGGACTTTCTGCATCAAACACAGAGAAGTTTGGAGATACCTTGGAACTGAAGCAGTAGAGGGACTCGTTGTGAAGATTTATTTGGGCAGTATCACTAGACTTAAAGTTAATTGTATTGTCAATGCAGCAAATGAATCTTTAAGTCATGGAGGGGGTGTAGCGTTCACTATATCAGAGGCAGCTGGTTATGGATTCGATCAAGAGAGCATGGAGTACATCAGAAAGCATGGTCAAATACCAGTAGGTGAATGCTGTGTAACAGGTGCTGGTAATCTGCCATACCAGTGTGTCATCCACATTGTAGGACCAAGATGGCATGCTTACAAAGAGGATGAGAAAAAGTATTGTTTGGATGACTTTCAGCAGGCTGTAGAGGTCATATTTAAGGTATCACACCGGTAATTGTCCAATCGAAATGAACTTAGTCAATTGTAGTTCCATATATTTAAAGAAATATTTTTTTCTTGCGCGATTTCTCTCATTTCTTCTTCTTTTCTCATAATTTTTGTACCCCTGATTAGGAAATTTTGTGTAATTTGTAGAAATAATCAAGTGTATACAAAGGAACTATTTGATGTTGGTAGCTGAGGCTACTTCCTGAGGTGCACTCCGACTGTTTACACACATGTGAAAAACACGTGGATTTGAGGGTAGTCTTGTTTGCGGGTAATTTTTTTTTGAAAATGCCGCGTAGGATGTTGTTTTTCCGGTTTCGGCAGACGAGACAGGTAACATAAAACATTTCCGACTGCGTTGTTCGGCATCAATTCTGTAAACTGATTTTTAATGATTTTTCCCTCTATAGTAATATACAATGAAAATAATTACCGGTGTGATACCTTAAGAAAGCGGAGGAATTAGGAATGGCGTCAATAGCATTGCCAGCTATTAGGTCAAGTATTCCTGTCATATTTCTGCAAATTACTTTGAATAACTTGACAAATATGCTATCTTTATTCAAAGAAAAATTGCCCGTATATCAGAGTATTAATCTTATGGTATGTTCGTACAGTACATATGTCTGTCTGTTTGTCAGATATAAACAGTACATGTAAGGCTAAGATCATCAAACTTGATACACATTTTCTCTATCAGGATGATAGAAATAAATGAGGCAAAAACTGAAAATGTTTTTTTCAATTTTCAAGTAAGTTGAAATAATTTTTCTTTTGCAATTTTAAGTTGTATATACACTGAAGTTCATAAATCCTAAAGGGCATTGTAATCAATAAAGAACTGAAAAAGTTGTAGAGACTTTTTATCATTAAGGTTTTCACGAAATTTTACAAAAATGCTGAAGTATGAGCATATTCCAATTTTATACTCCCATGGGTACTTTCAGTACTTAGATTATATTGTTATCATGAGATAATTTTCTGATCGTCGCAAACAACACTAATTGTCTCCGTTCACACTAAGTAGGGTGGGTATTCCGGGACTCAGTAAGTGTGGCTAGTAACGATCATATTATCTGCGTAATGTTTTATTGAGTTTTATAGTTTTTCACATAAAGTACGTATAAAATACAATTACCACGTATAATATGACCACAGACCATTCAGGGGCGTACTTAATATTAAAGAATTTATATCAAGACCTATCATCAAATCGTACTTAATATCAAAGAATTTATATCAAGACCTATCATCAAATCGTGGAAAATTAAAGTTGGGTTCATCTAATTCATAAGTAGATGTAACTTCAACTCTGTGGTGGATACACGTCACTGTATGTTACAAAGTTCAAACATCTACCTTAATTATTGAACTCCACTTATCTTCAATTTGAAATAGGTCAAATTATTGGACCCGAGGGGCAGCAGGGGTTTGTGTCCACATCCCCAAAACTTTGAAAAAGTAAAGAGAGTAGCAATAGGAATATATTAATTAAAAGCAAAGAATGTTAAAATATTGGACTTCACAATGGATATGACAGGCACAAAATGATAATGAATTGATGAGTGGATTTTAACAATTGCAGACTGTCTTCATCTGTGGTTGATCAACTCCACAGACCCCCCTCGCAATAATCGATGAGACGAGTCTTCTTTGAGTTGAAGTAAGACTGAGTATTGAATTCAGTCGGGTTTTTTTTTTTAATTGCATTAAATCACTGAACGAAAAACTCTGAGACGATTGGTTGTCATCTTCTTTTCAAAGAGCGTCGAAGGTCCATTATCCCATTGGTTTCCATGTCAGAGTATTGAAAATTAAATTTCACTATTGATGGGTCGATACCTTACAAGAATGAATGTGCGTGATACCATGACAACTTTATGGAAATTATCAAAAGAGATACTGTCTATTATTATTTTTATTTTATTTTTGTTTTGGCTGTAAAGACCTATGATGACCAATATTTGTTTGTTTGTTGGCTCCTTGGCTATCATAGCAATAGGAATTTGTGTCGAATGTGGATGTTTCCCTAACATTCCTTAACTTAGCAATCTGAGAATTGATATGTGGTTATCCAATGAAAGGCCAAGATAACGAACAGTGATCAATCTTATAAATCCTATAAGCAATACAAAATAGAAAGTTGGAAAAATATGGACCCCTGGATATTTCAGAGGTGGGATCAGGTGCCTACGAGGAGTAAGCATCCCCTGTCGCCCGTCACACCGGCTGTGAGTCCTATATATTGATCATGGATCTCCACCGCCGCATTTTCAAAATCAATAGGGGTGTAAGCTACAATCATTCTTAGAAGGTAAAAAACCCTCGAGGTACTCCCACAAACCATTCAAATGTTTTACAGTACTGGTGACCTGTCGCACAACCCAACACGAGTACCAAAATGGGTACGTAATACACCCATTACAAGCTCATGTAGGGTGATTTTCATCAGCCATGAATTATAGAACTTTACTGCAGGTAGTATCAGCCATCATCAAGCTGCGACAGACTTTCTTTTGCATCGCATGAATAAAAGACCATAGCTTAAAAAACTGCAACAAGAGGTGAATAAACAAACCAAGAGGTTTGTGAATATAATAGTTTCCCAACTTCGACAAAGTTCTGCAGCATCAAAGAAAAGCTATTTTAAAAAATTGGAAATAAAAAAAACTTGCATCTTAACGTAGTTCCACACTCCTGTGACGTCATAAGACTTTGCAAAGTCAATGATTTAATGACTGGAACATAAATTTTGTTGGAGTCTTTTTCAATACTTATTGTTATGATATTGTTACCCATAAAATATTTCAAAAGTCATAATTATGTTTGAATAATCAATGATATGTTTCAAAATATTGAATCCAAGGGCAATAACTCTGTTTTCATTAAAAAATTTATCAAGTCTATTATGCGATAGATTTCCTTTATTTTTCACAAACATTTTACCAAGTTGATAAAGAATCATTATCTGTGTCTTTTCATGAAATTACATAATATCTTAATCCCCCGAATGATTTTGAATAGCTCAACTGTATGGTGCAAGACTTCGGGGGGGGGGGGGGGGGGGGGTTCCGGGGGGGGTATACATACTCTGGAAGCTATAGATTTGAAATTATTAAGGAAAGGTGTGGAGGTTTTTTTCATAAATAACTATAACAGATGTACATCTACTAATATAAATAGAAAAAATGATAGGTAAACCATGATATAAGGAAAATATGTCCACATTTGTTTGTTTTTTAACATTTTGGAGAATAATGCTAATTCAATAATTTTGCACATATCATTCTAAAACTTGATGAACATATTGAAAATGACTTGTGTTTTAGTTATTGACATGTTTCCTGATAAATAAAAGCAATTAAAAAATATTTTGTTGTTTTTATTTTAAAATAACAACAAAAAACGGTTTCCAATAAATTTCATAAAAATCTACACAGGGGTACATAACTTCAGTAGTGTCTGTACTGAAAATTAATATGGAAACTCTTTACTATTTTGCCTTTTTACATTACTCTGATTGGTAATTTATTGATTCCAAACAAAAAAATGCTACCTAAACCCCAAAAATCCAGGACTAAGGACCCACCTTAATTAAAGTTGGCCTGTGTCAAACGGAGAAACCGTGTACTCACTTTGTGATATAATTTCCCCAAAACTGTTTAAGTTTAACAACCTGTAATTTTATTTAAAAAAAACAAAACTTGAAGAAATTAAAATCATTGTCACATACACATTTTCGATACTCATACAATTTGTAAAATAAGAAGGTATTCTCTTGATCAAACTGAGAGAGGGGTTAGAGAGACAAATCACGTACTCGCATTGTAATACTTCCTCAAAACTGACCAAGTTCAACAATCTGTAATTTTCTCAAGAATTGAAGACAATCAAAATCCTTGCCACATGCTCATATTTAATGCCCATACAAACACTCTGTAAAATAAGGTTTTCACTTGAAAACAGCCCCCCCGGGGGGGGGGGGGGGGGGGGGTTCGCCGGACAAATTATGTACTCTCCATATGACATTAAATTTCAAATAAAAATGGCAAAACTCGGCCTGCAAGAGAGGTCAAAATTGGAACATGATCTGGAGTGACCCACAAAAAGGTACATTATAGCAAGTTTCAGCTTAAATTGTGACAGGTAAATGGAAATAGACAAACCAAAAAAAAAAAAAAAAAAACGGCTTATAAAAACGATTTTTAAAAATACCAGTTATTCCGCCCAATCAACTTTGATGAATCGGACAAATAGATGTACTCTCCATCCGCGGGCAAATTTTATTTCTGTGGGGTGGGGGTGGGGTGAATGGGTGTGTGCATGCACAAAATTAACCATTCATTAAGTGCTTAAGGAGAAGATCGCCATTCTCTTTATTTATCAAAATTATAGAATCAGAAGTCCCTCGCCGGTGTAGAGGCAAATTTTGACTCCCATAGAATAATGACCGGGGGTCATTTTTCAACGTCGAAAAGTGACCCCCGGTCATTATTCGCTGTAGAATTATGACCCCTTTGGCCCCTAGAAAAAATTTCCTTTTCAAATAATCAGTCCATTTCACGTTTAGAAAAATGACCCTCGTAGAATAATGACCCCCTTGTAAATTTTATTACGGATTATTTCTCTGGTAATGCCTAAGGGAGGTAGTCCAACATTGTCATATTATAAGTAAATCTATCATTCATATGAAACGTAACCAGATTAAAACATATATAAGGAATTGTAATTTTGTTTCAAAAATAAAAATTTACTTGTTTTAACAAAATAGTGACTCGTACCAAATAAGTGTCTAGTCACGAGTTATATTCGTTATTACGAGTAAATACATGCATAGCTATATCGAGATACATGCAATCGTCTTGCCATAAAGGGAATATGGGTTCAGGCGTGGAAGAGGGCTCTATAGTTACATTTGTAAACATGCATTAGTTTATTCTACACTAAGGACCATAACATGCAAACAGAGTGCGTAATTGATTTGATATGTTTACACAGAGTAGCTACTTATCCTTGTCCCCATGTGTTATTAAGCAGTGGCGTAACTTCCATTGAGGCAACCGAGGCAGCTGCCTCGGTAAAAAAAAAAAAAAAAAAACCCACCTTTTACATTGTTAAAATGTCGATAGCTTCTGGGGGGCTGTGCCCCCCCCCCCCCCCAGACCCCCTGCCTCGGTAATATTCGAACCCAAGCTACGCCTATGTTAAGGTTAGAGTGTTATGTTAACCCATTCAGAATTGCATATATAGTCAATGTAGCTATAAATATTTTACAAAGAATATGGAGTATGATATTAAATGTCAGACTTTGCTTAAGAATGCAGACAAATACTCGTCAAGACTTTGCTTAAGAATGCAGACAAATACTCGTCAAGAACATTTCTCATCAGACTTGAATTGTTAATGTTGTTATGAATATACATGCATAGCATAGAGCTACATGTAGACTGTTTTGGATTTTTTACGAGACTATTCTTAGCGGTTTATACATATGGAACATCTACTGATCCTATCTCATTCACACTTGCTTAGCTGGTGTGATTGTGGATATATGGCACATCGTATGATACCATTATGACATGAAATTATGTAATGTTATTTGTAATAAATATATAATATACAGAATAGTAGGTTATCATATGATATTGTTTCTTGTAACTAACAATTTTATGACGGTTTAAAACGTAACTCGGTAAAAAAAAAAATGTAGTATGGAGAAAATAGGTTATGTACATGCAAGAAATAATGCTTTGAGCGCTGAGAACCTGCATATTAGAATTGAGTATTTTTTTTAACCGTAGTATATTCTCATCTGATCAATCTATGTTAATTCTGTGTTTAAAAAGTGAGTGGGCACAAACCCACTTGTGCCCCACTCCATCTTCCAAAAGTGAGGGGGCACGTGCCCCCGTCCCCTTGTCCTACACTCCTGATAGGCATACATTATCCAGTGAAATGCTATAGTCTACCCTAAGTTATCGTTCGCATACTCACTAATACCTCTATCAACACTTTAATTACTCATTTTTCAAAATTCTTGAAAAACGATAATGATGCGTAAATGAAATAAGCTATTGACTTCAGTTGCAAAAAATGTATGTCAATTTTATCAGTTCTAAGACGATTTCACGCCTCTCTGTGACACAAGAAGTATTGTTTTTAGACGCAGCTCTTTTGTGTGTGTGTGTTTGATTACACAAGATCTATACATGTAAATAGATAGCATAAATACATTGGTAAATTCAGAGGGAGGTGTGGAGGTTTTATAGGTTGTACCTCTGCCTATCGTTACAAAATGTTGCTCAATGAGGTAAAAATAATACATTTTGAGAATGGAACTCCCCTTTTGAAAACTAAAATTTATGGTAAAACCCCTATTTGAAAATTCTCTGGATCCGTCCCTGAAATATGCGGGTTTTTTTCCAGTTGTAATTGGTCATGGAACCTACAGTGGGTTGTCCTCAAATTTAATGAACTAGTTCTTACTTTTATTTTATTAACCGTGAAAAAAAAATTACACATGGAAAATTGATAAGAGGAGCAGCAGGAACGGTAACTCTGGGTGAATAATAACCTGAAAACCCGTATCAACTCCTTTAAAATAAATCAATTTTTTTTTTTTATTTATTAATTTTTTATTTCACAAATATTGACATAAGACAGAAGAACATTTGCCATTTTTTTTCTAACCATTCACACACTTTCATACTCACACTCATACATTTGTTGGTAAGTGCTTGCATTTTTAATATAATTGTAAGAGAAAAATTATAACAATACAGAGCTTGAGTAAATAGATAAAAGTACATGTGGCTTCAAAAGTAGGGGGGGGGGGGAAACATTGCTTGAAATAGCAAAATTATGATTTTTTTAAGTTGTCAAAAAGTGTTTTCCATACATGCCAGGTATTTTCAAATTTTTGTATTTCTAAATTCTGATACGCAATACATTTTTCAACCTTGTATTTGTTGTATAGATAGAACAATAATTCCAAGAATCTTGGCAATTTGGTTTTTTTTTTTCAAACAAGAAAAAATATATTGTTTTGTATAAAGGATAAGGAAGTTTACAATTCTGTTGCCTTTCGACAATGGGAGTTCACCTAATAAAATATTAAGTACTTTAAAACCTATTCTTTTGGAAGTTGTTTTATAAATGTGCATGCTCAGATAAATAAATCAAATCTGCTAAGAAAGGGAGGGGGTCATTTTTCTACGGGCGTCATTATTTTTCAGGTATGACACGCAAAATAATGACCCCTAGATCTTCTTTTTACAAAATTATCCAATTTTTCTACGGCTAGGGGGTCATTTTTTGACGTCATATGACCCCCGGTCATTATTCTATGGGAGTCAAAATTTGCCTCTACACCGGCATCCATATTGTGAACCGCAAAGGAAACAGCTACTTTCGTTTGTAAAAAGTCCAGGTAAATCTTTAAATTCCATAGTTTTAACCTTCCCATTTAAAGATAGCCTTCTTGCCATTGTACATAGTTTTAATGTAAAGTTGAAAGTTTCTTGATAAAAAATATTGGAAGTATGAAAAGTGAGGACAACGAACAGCGATCAATCCACAGGAGTTTGAAAGTTTATCAACAAAGTCAATGAAATGATAACGCATAGCTCATGGCTTGGTCTATCAAGTGCATTTTATTGACTTTAATGATAAAATTTCAAACTCCTGTGATCAATCTCACAACTCCCACATGCAATACAAAACAGAGTTGGGCAAACACAGGCCCCTGGATACACCTGACCAGAGGACTAGGTGCCTGCACAGGCTCAGTTTGAAATTTTATCAATAAAGTCAATAAAATTCACATGATTGACCAAGCCATGAGCTATACGTTAGCATAGCGAACGCATAGCTCATGGCTTGGTCAATCAAGTGAATTTTATTGTTAAAATTTCAAGCATCCCCCGCCGACCGGCCACACCTGGTGTGAGCCCTATGGTCGAGGTAAACGGAGATATCCGTAATCTGAGATTTCTCTGACCCCGCACATCTATCTACCTACCTACCTACCTATCCTCTTCGTGCCCAGTGGCACATAAGGCTGATACCAGATCCCTCCATTTGTTTCTATCCATAGCCATCTTTTCTATTTCCTTCCAGGTTTTTCCCATCTTCTTTATATCACTTTCTATAGACCTTCTCCATGTCTCTCTAGGTCTTCCTCTGCTTCTCTTTCTTTCTGCTGGAGTCCATTAAAGTGCTGTTTTTGTAATGGATTCGTTTCCTTTTCTGATGACATGGCCAAGCCATCTAAACTGTCTTTGTTTAATCATTGTGATTAGATCTTTCTGCCCTGTTCTTTTATATAGATCTTTGTTTGATATTTTCCTGGGCCAGTAGATCTTGCATATTTTCCTTGGACGTTTTATGTGGAATCCGGACAGCCTTTGATTATCTTTTTGCGTTAGTCTCCAACATTCTGCACCATACAGCAAGACTGATAGGACATTGCTCTGGTATAGTCTGATCTTTGTCCTTTCGCTGATGTTACTAGTCCTCCATCTTTTATTGAGTTGGTGAAATGAAGCTTTTGCCTTTTGTAATCTGCTGGTGATGTCTTTTTCTGTTGCGTTGTTTTTGCTAATTGTGATCCCGCACATGCTACAATATAAAAGCGAGGAATCTCGGATTAAAGGGACATATGGACATGCACTATTTGAGCTGAAAATTTTCATCAAATTTTTATTTCCCATTGTTATTGTTTACAATGCTTAAAGCAATACAAGCTGTAACTGCGGTAAATAAATTGAAAAAAATAAAACAACAAATATTTAACATATATGTGATTGCATATATAACTTGATAGAATCAGAGTGAATATGAAGCCAAAAATCAGCAGAAAATGTCGACCTTGAATCATTGTCATCCTGTCAGTAATTTTTGCTCATAATATCCAATGTCCCTTGACCTGGGTGGTCACCAGTTCGGAAAATAGCGAAAGAGAGGCTCTGATTTAATATGCCAATTTTATAGAAAATTCACTATCAAAATTTCTTTTGAGTAACTATTACTTTCTTACACTATCATAGTTCTTGTCATTCAAGAAACGATGTAATATTTTAAACAAACGAAACTTGTAGTTACTCACGTCAGTTTCAATCTTTGTATATATGACCTCGGTCTCAGCAACCCGATCATGTTCGGCAACCATCGTTCCCATTTTCGTATATGAAAGGTAAAGATAACGAACAGTGATCAATCTCATAACTCCTACAAGCAATACAAAATTGATAGTTGGGCAAACACGGACCCCTGGATACACCAGAGGTGGGATCGGGTGCATAGGAGGAGTAAGCATCCCCTGTGAGCCCTATATCCTGATCAGGTAAACAGAGTTATCCGTAGTCAAAATCAGTGGGCCAAGAACGACTTAACAATCGCTATGAAACATGTCAGACATCATTTGACACAATGATAGGTTGTATTGACGAACTAGATCGTTATAACGACCATAGAATTTGCAAAATGCTGACTTCAATTGAGACTGTTGAAACCCCTGTACCATCAACTTGTTTGTCAGTAACTTGCCTCGATTTAAAAACTGACTATACAACGCAATGGTGGTTCATATGAAATGCTCATTGTAGAATGCTCTCAAACAATATTCCCTTGTTTATTTTGCTGAATTTTTCTTCAGATTGTGGGATTATATTAGTTATACCGATGGGAATTAATTGATGCATAATTGGATATTTGAAAAAATACCGTCAGATACAGCTTGTATTGCTTTACTAAAGTATTTCTTATTGTCAACAAAAATTTGAATATCAGTTGTTGAGTTACAAGTGAGATACAGCACTCACAATTCGTTGTTATGTAAACAAGGTTTGTGTAATGTTTTTGTTTACACAGTGCTCCAAGTCACATCTACTATCAGGTCGCAAAATGACGGCCTAGAAAAATTTCTGGTCGCCATTTTCATATTTCTAGTTGCCATGTTCAAAATTTCTACTTGCCATGGTAAAATATTTTGTAAATAAGACCTACAGGTTTTTTTTTTAATTTGAATATCTTTCAAGAAAAAAATCAACACCCATGTATTAGTTTTGTTTGTTTTATTTTTAAACTGAATAGAAATGTGCTTTGAAACATGCTGGATGCTAACAAGTCAAGTATTTACTCTGACAAAAATTGTATTGCATTGGGCCATCCTGTATATTTTACAGTACGCTTCTGGGAAAGAAAACCTAGCGTTCCAAATAAGGATTTGCTTTAAAGCCCTCAATAAGTGGGCCTTCATTGCTTATGCGAATAAGAGCTTCTACTTTTGTTGGATCTTTTACTGAACAATCAGTACCAGCATCAATAAGAACACTACATCCCGAATTTGTAATTGTCTGTGAAAATTAGCTGCAACAGTTGCCCCGCTCGACTTGCTGCTAATAATGCAGTCACAGACAAGACGTGTCTTTTACTGTTACCGTGAATAGTCACACTTCCACATTTGAAAGATGTACACCAGGTCGTGGTGAATCGAACAATGGGTGTCCAGAAATGGTGGACGTTGCTGGCTGATTGGCCTCACAAATTCTGCAAAACATTTTGCATTCTCTGTATATCAACCACGAAAATTCCTTCAGCCATTAGGACTGGGGTTCTTCCTTTACTTTTGCATTTTTCTTTAGACACAGCTACGTCATCTTTAAACGCAGAACTTTCTCCGTGTGATTCTTGAATTTCTTCGCTTCATGTACTAGGCCGAGGCTTCTATTTTTTTTTACTAAGTCTAAAGTGCTTTAACCCTCGTTTTACTGCCATCTTGATTGCTTTCAAATGCTGTTTTGACCGAGACTGAAAAATATTTATTCAAAATTACAAAATTTTACAGGATGCCCAATTTTTTTTCCACTCGCAAAAATGCGACTTAAATATAATGTCTAGTTGCAAAATCGATTTTCTGGTCGCAAATGCGACCGTTTTACTCGCAACTTGGAGCACTGTTACATATAGATTGCTTAAAAGATATTACATGTTTCAAAGAAAATGAGATGTACCAAACACTAAAAACTATTTAATTGTGTTCAAAATTATATTATAGAGTTCAAAAAGTACTTTAAACGATACTTTTACTAATCAAAAACATAACATGAGCCTTATTTACATAACTAGGAATTGTGAGTGCTGTATCTCACACTGTAGTTTCAGCATGTCAACTTTCCCGATTTGTGCGGGATTCTCCCGATTTGAAGCAGTTGATCTGTTTGTAACTCCACAAGTGATATCTAATTATTTGCTGACCATTGAAAATACCTTTGTTGGGGATTCTAAACATTAAAAATGGAAAAATTAATTTTGAAAATTTTCAGCTCAAATCATGTCCATGCCCTCTAAGTTAGTTATCCGTAGTCAAAATCGGGTTGATGTAACGTCCTGATAAGTGTAATGTCCTGATTGACCTGATGGGCAATAATTCTATCTACACTAAAGCATATTTTTAAAGCTATGTTTATGTCCTCGTAAAAAAGCGTAGATTTTTAAAATTAGATTAAATCTTTAAGATATGAAAGGTGCATGAAGATAACTGACAGTGATCAATCTCATAAGCAATACAAAATAGATAGTTGGGCAAACACGGACCCCTGGACACACCAGAGATGGGACCTGCAGGTGCCTAGGAAGAGTAAGCATCCCCTGTCGACCTGTCACATCCGCCGTGAGCCCTATATCCTGATCAGGTAAACAGGGTTATCTGTAGTCAAAATCAGTGTGCCAAAAACTGTCTACATATCTGTCACATGTGAATAAAAATTCAAATCTCAAGTCAAGAAATCGCAACATTTTGGATATCCTTAAAAGGGAAAGGAAAACAATTCAACCATAACAAATTCCAAACGAAATACATGAATAGCAAATTGTATCATATTTCAAATGTTTCTGTGTTGATCATGAATCTATCATTAAATCAAAGTACTGAAAGTACTGATGGAAGTTGTGCACCAGATGCATCTGGTATTAAGAATTATTCCAAAATTTTTAAAAAATTGAGAAGTACCCTAAAAAGTCATAAACTCATGCATAAATGTATGTTGTGTCTCTATAATATTCAAAGCGCAATTAATTATATCTGCATACATATAGACACCAGTAAGTGCGCATTATCTGAATATTATACGAGGGCTGTCCCAAAAAAGGCATAGACTTTGAATGTAAATAATTTTCGAAATATGCATCTGATCAAATCCAAAAGATTTCTTTAACCGAGAAAAAATTTACTTATTCTAAACAAAAATGTAAAATTGGAAAAAAAAGTAATAAAAGAGATCAACCTAATTAAAATCAGGTCCTAGGATACGCTCACAATCGCTAATGCAAAGTATACGGCGCAGATCTAAGAAGTATGATTTTAATTAGATTGTGAAAGAGATATTTAAAAATAGGTGTTACTGAATAAATATAAACAGAACAAAAATAAATAAATATTTTCTTTGTACCACTCATTTAGATGAAAACAAATTTTAATAGTTTCATATTAAAACAGAGTATTATTGGATAATAACAAATCCAATCATATAAATTGAGAAATAAAATAACACAGACACAAACAAATGCAACATCAATAGATTACAAGATGCAAATAAATGAAAACTTGTGGGCATTACAACTTTTTAAAACATAGACATATAGAACTGTCACATTACAAATAACTGCCAGATTTACTTCAATTTTCATAGGGATAAGCACACACTGTGCAAATTTCAGCCAACCCAATATTTGTAAACAAAAGTTTGGTTAGTTAGGTGGGTTAGTTGTGACTAATGTAAATTTACGTACAGTTTAATGATATTATTAGTTAGTTGTGACTATAATGACTTTTTCCTATAATTTCTTAAATTCCAAGAATTAAAATAATTCCAGATTCCAATAATACTCTATTCTAAATATATCGCATTCAAATTTATAACAATAGAATCAGTGATGTTTTCCGCGTAGTATACTGGTTTTACAACCTCAGGACATTGTAAATGGCAGATAAGTGTCGTCAGTTTTAAACGTGCGCAATATGGTGACGTCAATGACATTCTTGGCACACTGAGGAATCATAAAATTTTGTTTAGATCAAAACGGGTGATGGAAAGTACATCAGATTACCGGAATGTTAGCAGGGCACTAGCGTTTAAATGATACAAGAGATTTGTGGAAGGAATGACATCAGATCTGAAAATGGGGAGGCAATAAAATTCAATAAATAACTAACTGCGAAATCCAGAAGGTGAAGAACGTCATGGATGAAGATGAAGTTTGTGCACTGACAACTATGAACATATGTTTTTTATTTGTGTTCTATGTCATCATGAAACGAGATATTGTAATGAAACCCGTACAAAAAAATCACAAAATAATGCTATTTAGATAAAAAAGAAAATTGATATTTTTTTTAAAATGAATAAATGAGTTATAACATTGTCTATGACTTTTTTGAACAACCCTCGTTTATATTCTTAAAATACACAATGCATGTTTCTAAAAAATATTCAGCAAAATTAATTCTTTTCTTGCCTAAAACTACTTTAAATGTGTTTTCAATGAAATATTTTGCATAGTTTTTGAGTTTGAAAGCATTGAAATTCAAGTCTTGGTATACTAGCTGTTGGTAGAAAGGAATGTTTTTCAAAGAAAAGTATTACATGTGTGAACAATACAAATTTTTAACTTCTTGATAATTACCATTCCAATTCTTGTCAAATTTGGTATGAAGCATCTTTGGAACAACAGGGATATAACTTGTAATTTTCAGGACTCCTGCACACCTGGGGCCTTAGGGGTGGGGCAAAAACTACAAAAAATAATAATTAAAAAAAAATCTTCTCTACAACCGCATGTGTAAGAAAAATAAATACATACCGATGTAGAGCAGGAAGGTCTCTACCAAAATTGTAAATTTCATGATCCCCATGGTAGGGGTTCTGACCCCAGGGTGGGACCAAACTTAGTATAATGTTTATTGTACGTCCGTTATTAAAGAAAGGAGAATTGGAGCCAGACTCGTTACAGAACTATAGACCTGTCTCAAACCTCTCATTTCTTTCCAAAATTTTGGAAAGAGTGGTATCAGCTCGCATAGGGCACCATATAGATTCAAACAACCTAAATGACGTGGCCCAGTCTGCATATCGTCCTTGTCACTCAACAGAAACAGCTCTTCTAAGGGTACACCACGATATTGTGACAGCATTGGATAAAGGTTCTTGTGTTGCCTTGGTGATGCTAGATCTTTCAGCAGCTTTTGATGATATAGACCATCAAATTCTCATTAAGCGACTGGAGGTATCATTTGGTATTACTGGTGCAGCACTTACATGGATCGAATCTTACTTAACTGGTCGTAGTCAGAAAGTGGTTGTAGGAACTGCAAAGTCTAAGGACTTTCTGCTTCCATATGGAGTGCCCCAAGGGTCAGTTCTGGGACCAAGACTTTATGCAATGTTTGCAAAACTGATTGGTGAAATCTGCCGCAGACATCATATCATGTATCATTGCTATGCTGATGATACCCAGGCATACTTAGTTTTTAGACCTACAGATACATGGAATGCTATCTCATCGTGGCTACAGGAATGCTTAGCAGATATAAAATCTTGTATGAACGTCAACCTGCTGAAATTAAACGAAGAAAAAACTGAATTTATAGTGTTTCCTTCGAAACATTCAAACGTTTCACCATCTTTTCAATTGTCTTTTGGAAATACCACTGTTTCCAACTCGGACTATGTTCGAAACCTTGGTGTTTTCTTCGACTGTGTACTTTCTTTTAAAAATCATATTAGTTCCATCTCTCGTTCTTGTTATTATCATCTACGGAATATTGCACGTACTCGTTCTTTCATCAATGATGACGGCTGCAAGACACTTGTATGTTCTCTTATGTTATCACGCTTAGACTATGGAAATGCACTATTTAAAGGGCTACCCCAAACAGATCTGAGCAGGCTACAGACAATCCAAAACTCAGCAGCTCGACTTGTTACCCGGGTCAGGAAGTATGACCATATATCACCCGTGCTTGTGTCTTTGCACTGGCTTCCAGTTGATTCCCGTGTTGAATACAAGATTTTACTACACACATACAAGGCACTAAACGGATTGGCACCGGCCTATATCAGCGACCTCATCACTGTGTACGAACCAAAACGATCTCTGCGTTCATGCAATTCACGATTGCTAGAAAAACCCCGCGTTCGTACAAAGACCCATGGAGATCGAAGGTTTGATGTAACAGCTGCCACACTATGAAACAGTTTACCGATAGACATCCGTTCGTGTGGCACTGTCAAAAGTTTTAAGACAAACCTCAAAACATATCTTTTTATACGCCCGTCTTAAGACGGGACATATTATGGTATGGCGTTCATGTCCGTCCGTCTTTTAGCTTTTTCGTGTCCGACCCATAACTTAAATACTACAAGGCCTAGAATTATCAAACTTTGTCTGTAGATACATCTTGGGTAGAAGGTGTGTCGCACATTAAAACCAGGTCACTGTGACTTTTCATTAAGAAGATATGGCCATATCCGTCCGTCTGTTAGCTTTTTCGTGTCCGACCCGTAACTTAAATACTACAAGGCCTAGAATCATCAAACTTTGTCTGTAGATACATCTTGGGTAGAAGGTGTGTCGCACATTAAAACCAGGTCACTGTGACTTTTCATTAAGAAGATATGGCCATATATGGCAAAAACTTGTCCGGCTCATAACTTGAAAACTATTAGACCTAGAATCACCAAAATTGGTCAACTAATGCATCTTAGGTAGAAGGTGTGTCGCATCCTACTTTAAGGTCACTGTGACATTTAATTAAGGTGATATAAAAAAAAATGTTTTAATGGGTACAATCTATACTGTTAACAATATGTGACGGGCGTATTATGTGCCGTGGCGGTGCACTTTATTAGGAAATCTTATAACCATATTTTGTAATATATTCTTTTTTTTTTTTAAAGTAAAGGCTGGTTTGTCGCATGAACTCGTAATGTTTAAATTGTTTTATTTTATTTGGATGTTATATTTTATGCTCTGATAAATCTTATCATGTTTTACATTTTACATTGTTAAAGCGCCTAGAGTAATTACAAATTATATAATGCGCTATATAAATGCCGCACATTATTATTGTTTATGTGTAAAACATTTAAGGTAGCTCATTACACTCAAATTTTATTTAATGGATCGTTAAAACACCTCTTATGAAGTATGATTTCACCATCCAAAGAGTGATACAAGCTCTCGATTATTTTATATGAATTTGTAAGTAAACTCAGGTGACCTATTGCAGTTGATTGTCGTCTGTCGTCGTGTGTTAACAATTGAACATTTTTAACTTCTTCTTGATAAATACCAGTCCAATTCTTTTCAAATTTGGAATTAAACATCTTTGGGACAAGGGGGACATCAATACGCCGGTTTCGAGATACACCCGAGTTATTTCCCTTTGGAGAACTCTCATATACAGTGAGGCGCGAAACAATTTGTTTACACGCGGGAGTGGGACTAATATTCATCACTGCGTAAGTGAATATACTCAGTAAGTTTCTCATGCACTGTTAGATCACCCGAATTCGACTGATACACAAACTAAGCTAGTAAGTTATAAGTATTTCGCGAGTAATTAAATACATAGAATTCTTATCATATCACGTTATTTCGTTGGTCATAAGTACCAATCTAAGACATTACTTGCAAATATGACATTGTTTTTATGTTTCCACATTATTAAAACATTCTTTCGATAGTATTTTGTATTTCCCACATTTACATATTAAAAGAGAAGCCGCTTTTAATACATTTCATCATCTTCCTCGCTGACTGTAGGTCCACTCTGTCCCACTTAGTCATTCAAAGTTCCACTAAATGCACCTCCTACACAGAAGAGTTCGTATCTCGAAACTGGCGTATTGTAAATTCCAGGACTCCAGCACCCTTAGGGGCTGGGCAAAAACTGCCCAAAATTGACCAATTTTCAAAAATCTTCTCCAGAACCGCACATGTTTAAGAAAAACTAAATACATAGTGATGTAGATCAGGAAGGCCTCTACCAAAATTGTTAAATTTCATGATCCCTGGGGTAGGGGTTCTGACCCCAGGGTGGGGCCAAACTTACTATATAGTGTTTATGTGTAAAACACTTAAATAATATCTTCTTTAGTATTATTGATGATAATTTGAAACTAAATAGATATTTAGAAAGAACAGGTAGTCCTTTACCAACATTGTCAATTTGATGATCCCAGGGGTAGGGGTTTTGGTATTAGGGTGGGGCCAAAATGGTCAGTTATTAAATGTGTGAACAATAGACATTTTTAATTTGTTCTTGATAACTACTATACCAATTCTTTTCAAATTTAGTATGAAGTATCTTTCTTACACCTCAGGGATCTTAGAGGCGGGGCAAAAACTACCCAAAATGAACCAATTTTCAAAAATCTTCTCTAGAACAGCACGTGTTTAAGAAAAACTAAATGCATTTAGATGTAAAGCAGGAAGGCTTCTACTAAAATTGTAAATTTCATGATCCCCAGAGTAGGTGTTCTAACTCCAAGGTGGGGCCAAACTTAGTATATAGTGTTTTGTGTAAGTTTGCTGATACGGTATAAATTTAAATCTAAATGCATACTAAGGAATAGTGGGAAAAGATGTACAAAAAATAGTTGAATTTCACAACCTTAGACTCTAGGATGGGTCCAAATTACTGTTGTATATATAGTCATAGCTTTTAATGTTGATACACCTATTATATTATGTGAAGCTTTCATCAGTGTATGCACTGATGAGGGCATTGAAGTTGTAAGAATACATCTTGTTTTATACTTTTGAAAATTTTATATTAGAAATTCAGAACAGGAAATGTTTTCTACATTTCATATAGCCCTTGGGAGTAGTGATACTTTTTCACTAGTACTCAGGTGAACGATAAAGCCTGTGGGCCTCTTGTTTTTGATTTTTCCCGGAATGATTTATTGATTGATTGGATATTGTTTAACATCCCTATCCAGAATATTTCACTCAAATGGAGACGTCACCACTGCTGGTGAAGGGCTGCAAAATTTAGGCCTATGATCGGCGCTTATGGCCATTGAGCAGGGAGGGATCTTTATCGTGCCACACCTGCTGCGACACGGGACCTCGGTTTTTGCGGTCTCATCGGAAGGATCGCTCCATTAAGTCGTCTCTTACGACAAGCAAGGGAGTACTGAGGACCTATTCTAACCCTGATCCCCACGGGATTCCCGGAATGATAAAAAAGTGTGTTTTGTTTGCAATTAATAGGTTCTTGAGTCCAAATTTTGCTGTGATTTTACGCTTGATATGAATATCTAATAAAACATGCCTAAAAGATTCAAATATAAACATTCTAATGTTTTAGAAAAAAATATTTACGAAAATTGAAAACATTACAGTATTTGTTAACACATTGTAAATCTACGGATAAAATCTTCAAAACACATGTCAGTTAGAAAAAGAGATATATCAAAGTTCCGTAACCGGTGAGAAGACTCGGACGTGAATCAGTGCAAGAATTGCAGCAAATCGATGCAGTTTTTAGCTTTTTTTACCGAAAATGCGCCTGTGGATGAAGTTAAAAGACCAGAACCAATTCCCTGTATAATGTGTTATTTATATTTTCACCACAGATTCAGTTTTGGTATCATTAACGTCTTATTCACTTTAATACATAAATATATAAGGGGAAAATGATAGTGGTAGAATACCTTAGATAATGTATGATATCTTAGATGCATCTGAAAGTTCACGTTTCATATTGTTAGGTACGACTGTGACATCATAGTTACATTTGTGTATATATGGCAATGACATGAACGAAATATGTTTATTCATTTCTGAAAAATTCTGGTGGACTGTTAAAGTGTTATTTAATATCGCATGTTTCAACATTAGTCATATTTAGTTTTATGTCTTAGTGAAAACTACGTGAATTTAGTTTTTTGTCAGACTTTGAACATTTAACATTGCCCCTAAAATATATTGGGCATTTGTTGTTTTTATAGCATTTCTCTTAATTGTTCTAATTATTTTCCATGCATTACTAAATTAGTTGCTATTTATAATATGTTGTTTTACCATTCAGAACATGCAGACTCCAAGGATGTACAATGTAATGGGAGATCAGCATTATTTTCTTCAATAGGACAACCCACAAATACCCAGTTCTATAACAATACAGTGATGTTTCCTGCCAAATCGCCCATCTAATCCACCGTTACAACCTGGAAAGCGAGTGAAGAAACCTCTATGCATTTTAGATCCCGTCACGGGGAGAGACATAACAAATGAAATTCTGTATACAATAAAAAGTAAGGAAGCGGGGTCATCACACAGATCCACCCCACCAAGTGGCCCAGGCTCTGGATCCAGAGGGACTACAGATATGGTAAGAGATAGAAATATGCCAAGTGGTCCAGGCTCAGAAATTTACGTTATTAGGGTTGTTTTGTTAAAATTTCCTAGGTTGTGGACACTATTTATTGTATCTCACCCTCCACAGCAAAAAAAACAAGAGGTACTGTGAGCAATGCTCACTAAGAATACCCCCCCCCCCCCCGCTTACCCCAATCTCCCAAAGGGTGTTGGTAATAGGTATAAACTACCTCTTTTCTGAGTGTAAAAAACAAATGGCATGACAAACCGAACCATATTGCTACTTCGATGTTTAGTGCGCATGACCTTTGACCTTTTGACCCCAAAATCGATAGGGAACATCTTCATCCCATGGGTAGTCCATATGTATGATATGGTGACTGTAGGTGGAAAGGATAACACTTTAGAGCCCGGAAACCATATTGCTACTTCGATGTCCAGTGCACTTGACCTTTGACCTTTTGACCCCAAAATCGATAGGGAACATCTTCATCCCATGGGTAGTCCATATGTATGATATGGTGACGGTAGGTGAAAAGGATAATGCTTTAGAGCCCGGAAACCATTGCGTCTACAGACGGACGGACAGACAGACAGACGGACAACCCGATTCCAGTATACCCCCCCCCCCCACAACTTGTTGTGGGGGGTATAAAAAAAGAAGAGATTTAAATTAACTCCCATCAACATAATTCTAATCAAGTAATACACCCACCAGAAAACAAGTATCTGGGTAATACTCTAGTCATCTTTAGTACATTGCTCTCAGCTTTAAAAAAATAAATGCTTGTACATTAAATGGTGCTATTTTCCTTGTTTGTTGTTGCTACTGTATTCTTATGCCCCCCCCCCCCCCCCCCCCTCAAAGAAGAGGTGCATATTGCTTTGCACCTGTCGGTTTGTCGGTAGACCACATGTTGTCCGCTCAATATCTTAAGAACCTAGCTTTCACATGATCGTAATGATATTTCAAATGTGGGTAGATTATGAATAGAAGAGGACTCCTATCAATTTTCAGGTCAAAAGGTCAAGGGTCGATCAATCCACTCTGGACATGGAAAGACACTGTTCGCTCAATATCTTGAGAACCCTTTGCCTGACAGACTCAAACTCGGTATACTGGTGCATCTTCAGGAGAAGAAGACCCCTATTGATTATGAGATCACATTGTCAAAGGTCAAGGGTTAAACTGGTCATAGTAATATATAGTCCGAAATATCTGACGCTTTCCTGGCTTTTTTATGATTTTGATATTTACCGTGCCTTGGCAAAAAAGGCTAGGAAAACATCAGATATTTTGGACTGAGTAATATATTGTCTCCTATATTTTAAGAATCATTTGCTTGATTGACACCAAACTTTGTACACTGGTACAAGATGAGGAGTAGATGACCCCTATTGATTTTTAGATCACATAGTCAATCCACTCTGGACATAGGAATATATCGTCTGCTCAATATTTATGCCCCCCTTTAAAGAAGAGGGGCATGTTGCTTTGCACCTGTCGTTTGGTACACCACATGTTTCTTCATGTCCAAAGGTCAAGGGTCAATCTATTCTAGACATAGGAAGACCTTGTCCGCTCAATATCTTGAGAACCCTCTGCTTGACAGACATCAAACTTGGTACACTGTACCAGTGACCTTTGGACATCCTAAGGAGTAGATGACTTTTATTGATTTTGAGTTCACATGGTCAAAGGTCAAGGGTTAAACTTGTCATAGGAATATATTGACCACTCAATGTCTATAGAACCCTTTGCTTGATAGACATCAGACTTGTACACCATCTTGAGGAGAACATTACCCCTATGGATTTTGAGGTCACATGTTTAAAGGTCAAGAGTCAAACTGGACATAGGAATATACTGTCTGTTCAATATCTTGAGGACCCTTTACTTGACAGACATCAATCTTGGTACACTGGTACATCTTCAGGAGAACATGACCCCTATTGATTTTGAGATCACATGGTCAAAGGTCAGGGGTCAAATTGGACATAGGAATATACAGTCTGCTCAATATCTTGAGAAGCCTTTGCTTGACAGACATCAAACTTGGTACACTGGTACATTTTCATGAGAAGATGACCCCTATGGATTTTGAGGTCACATGGTCAAAGGTCGAGGGTTAAACTGGACATAGTAATATATTGTTTCCTATATCTTAAGAATTATTTGCTTGATTGACACCAAATCTGGTATGCTGGTTCAACATGAATGACCCATATTGGTTTTTAACGTCACATGGTCAATCCACTCCAGACATGGAAGATATTGTCTGTTCAATATTTTGAATTGGTGGTCACTACTATCAGTCAAATTATGTATGTGTTTAACCCTTTTCAATTTTGCACCATGGGGGGCATATGTGTCTTACGAATATCTCTTGTTTGAAATGGTTTGGCACTACTATCAAAAATTAAATGATGCATGTGTGTTAACCCTTTTTAGCTCACCTGAACCAAAGGTTCAAGTGAGCTTTTCTGATCGCTTTTTGTCCATCGTCTGTCTGTCTGTCCGTCCGTCCGTCTGTCTGTCTGTCCGTCCGTCTGTTTGTTAAATTTTTCACATTTTCGACTTCTTCTCCAGAACCACTGGGCCAATTTCAACCAAACATGGCCAAAAGCATCCTTGGGTGAAGGGCTTTCAAGTTTGTTCAAATGAAGGGCCATGTCCCTTTCAAAGGGGAGATAATCACTAAAATGCAAAAATAGGGTGGGGTCATTTAAAAATCTTCTTCTCAAGAACCACTGGGCCAGAAGAGCTGAAATTTACATGAAAGCTTCCTTACATATTGCAGATTCAAGTTTGTTCAAATCATGGCCCCCAGTGGTAGGATGGGGCCACAAGGGGGGATCAAAGTTTTACATACAAATATATAGGGAAAAACTCTAAAAATCTTCTTCTCAAGAACCACTAAGCCAGAAAAGCTGAGATTTACATGAAAGCTTCCTGACATAATGCAGATTCAAATTTGTTCAAATCATGGGCCCCTGGGGTTGGATGGGGCCACAATTGGGGATCAAAGTTTTACATACAAATATATAGGAAAAATCTTTAAAAATCTTCTTCTCAAGAACCACTGAGCCAGAAAAGCTGATTTTTACATGAAAACTTTCTGACATAGTGCAGATTCAAGTTTGTTCAAATCATGGCCCCCGGGGGGTAGGATGGGGCCACAAGTGGGGTGGGGGGGTCAAAGTTTTACATACAAATATAGGAAAAAGCTTTAAAAATCTTCTTCTCAAGAACCATTGGGCCAAAGAAGTTGAAATTTACATGAAAGCTTTCTGACATAGTGTAGATTCAAGTTTGCAAAGGGTAGTTTGGGCCATAATAGGGACTAAGGTTTTACATGCAAATATATATTGAAAGTCTTCAGATATGGGCCAAGGTGACTCAGGTGAGCGATGTGGCCCGTGGGCCTCTTGTTAATTTTGCACCAGGGAGGCATACATGTTTTACAGACACTTCTTGTTCAAATTGTTAATGAATTTTGTTTCATATTTCATTTTGGTTTTTCAAATTGAAAATTACCATCTCATTTGTGCATCAGAGGCTTATCATACCAATTTCTTTTAACAAACTAATAATTGCATATGCATGGTTATCAAGTGTTAAAAATAACATTTATTAATGGAAATGTAATGAATTCAATCACCTCTGGGTATAATGTGACAAATGATGGGGGATGCTTGTGGGAAAGTCTGCACTTCTGATTTTTTGGTCCCCTATTTATCTAGCATTTGCAATTAGAATACAGGTGACTCTCAATGGCTTGAACTTCGATCTCGATCTCAAAGTTCTAAGTCTCTCAAAGTGAAATCATGGTCCCAGTTTTTTTCTCTATATAGCAAAGCAAATTTACTATTGATCTCTTGAACGTTCGATCTCTAGAAGTTCTTGATCTCTCGAAGTAAAGTTTGGTCCCGTAAAACATATTTCATTGATTTTCACTCTCTAAGTGGTGGTAGTGTATACCCACCGTTACCCAAGTGTGTAATAATTATACCCCCACAAGAAAGTTGGGGGGGGGTATATTGGAATCAGGTTGTCTGTCCGTCTGTAAACGCAATGGTTTCCGGGCTCTAAAGTGTTATCCTTTCCACCTACAGTCGAGATCAGACTACGCAAGGTTTTGTCATGCCCTTTCTCTTTTACACTCAGGAAAGAGGTAATTTATACCTATTTTAAAACAACACTCTTTTGGAGATTGGGGTAAGCGGGGGGTATTCTTAGTGAGCATTGCTCACAGTACCTCTTGATTCCGCTTGAACCTTTCCTGGATTTTGTTGAATGCTGGAAGGATAGTGTGGTTGTGGTAATTAGGAGGCGAGTGCACCATGGGTCAAAGCTGTCACTACTATTGGGTGCATCACCATTTATATGGTCACAATAATAATTGTTCTAGCTAACTTTTAATGCTCCTTAAGCTGTCATAATTTTAACACTTCTTCCATTCTAAAACTAACATGAACAGGATTTATGCTAATGATCCGAAGCGAGATCACATTTGATTTAGGTTTGATTAAATTGAATGTAGTACTGTAAAAGCATTTATAATTTAAGTTGGGGGTTGAGTACACGGTTTTTTTATGCCCCCGAGATCGAAGATCGGGGTGGGGGTGGGGTGGGGCATATTGTTTTTATCCTGTCTGTCATTCTGTCTGAAACTTTAACCATGCTAATAACTTTTGAAGAGTGAGTGACAGAGCTTTGATATTTCACATGAGTATTCCATTTGACAAGACCTTTCCGTGGGTACCAACATTTTTTACCTTGACCTTGGACCTACTTTTTGAAAACTTTAACCTTGCTAATAACTTTTGAACAGTAAGTGATAGAGCTTTGATATTTCACATGAGTATTCCTTTTGACAAGACCTTTCCGTGGGTACCAACATTTTTTACCATGTGACCTTGACTTTGGAGTTTGACCTACTTTTTGAAAATCTTAACCTTGCTTATAACTTTTGAAGAGTAAGTTATAGAGCTTTGATATTTCACATGAATATTCCTTGTGACAAGACCTCTCTGTTGGTACTAAACCTTTTGACCTTGACATTTGACCTACTTTTTAAAAAATTGACATTGGTCATAACTTCTAAATGGTAAATATTAGAGCTTTCATATTGTACATGAGCATTTCTTGTGACAAGATCTTTCTACAGCTACCAAGATATTTGTCCTTGTGACCTTGGCCATCTTCGGAATTGGCCATTATCGGGGGCATTTGTGTTTCACAAACACATCTTGGTCACATCTAACATTATGAGTGGGTAAAAAATACATGGTTATTACTGAATATAATATATATTACATCAAATATTTATTACTACATGTATAAATTTACGCACTTATTACATGACTACATGATACATGTATTAGTGTAAATTCTTCCCATGTGTAAATTATAAACCACTTTTACAGTGTACATGTATTATGATTTCATCGATTTACAAATTCAAAGTACTAAATAAAATTCTGGTGTGTATATTAAATACTCATCTTTGCAAGTCAAGTGTCCGATACGCTTACAAGATGATAAAATATTATGCAATTATAGAGAACAATCGTTATGAAACTCCAGAATTCAGATTTATTTTTAACTATGGATAAACCAATATTATAATTGATGTTACTATACTTTAACTGCATGTGTAAATATTTTGTTGATAGTATATATTTTATACACAATATACTAGCAAAACAGAAATGCAATTCAACACGCAAGTGAGAGTCTCAAGCACACATACCAATGATATCATAATAGACATAATAACCTTTGCAGCATTGAGGCCAGGTACTGTAAATGGGGAAATGATTGCGGCCACAAAGGTAATTATGTCTATTATGATATCATTGATATGTGTGCTTGAGACTCTCACTTGCGTGTTGATCGAATTGCATTTCTGTGGTTTTAATTTTGCTATGTTTGCGGTCAGGGATTTTTTCACGAAATTAAAATAACTGCAATCATTTTGCAAGTGTGACACAATACATTTTGAACATCATTATAGAATTTGAATTCTGCGAAAATTAGACCAATATGAAAAACCGTAAACTTTTAGCACTGCAAATTTAAACCACTTACAGTAATTGTTTTTGAAAAGATAGTCAGCCAGGCCAGTGTTTTTACAACAATTAACACCCAAAGCTCATGATTTTTGTTGTAATAAAAACAGGCTGTGAATTGGATCTAGGACGCAGAATTTTGGATAAAAAACAAAATAATGGTTTTTGAAAATCTGTTCGGAAGAAAAATTGTCTGCAAGCTGAAACGTCCAGATATATATCTAACATTAAGATATCGAAAAGTCCACTATAGGTTAATTGAACATCTGAAACCTTATTACTCATAAATAGACAAAAAACAATCATTTTGTCACAAAATTAGAATCCCTAAACCCCTAAATTATACAACTTTTGAAACATTATAAGGATTCATAAAAAATCTTAGTACCCTTATTTCAACCCCCTGGTCTTGAATCGTAGAAAGTCTAATTGAATTTCCAAACCCATACTGCACATCTGCAAGAAATGCCCAATCATATTTGAAAAGAATTTTTTCCTATCTCAGTTGATTTGAAAGAGGAATTCCATTAGCAAGAAATGTAACAGACACATAGAGAGAAGGATGGACAGATATGAATAACAACAAAATATGCCCAAAGTTATTTTTAGAAAAATTAGATTTGCTTCAGATGTTGCGCTGGACCAATTTTCTAAAGAGTGGCATTAAATTCTTTGGACAAATACATTTCTGTGTAGCTATATATACATTATACAAATTCAGGGTGAGGATACTTGTAAGTAGTTTTTTTATTACGCTTAAAGGCAATCACCTGAATGCAGGTATTACTTAATTTCTTCATGACATTGTTATATATACATGTACCATTTTCAGACACATTTTGAAGAAGATTTGCAGCAGACCAGAGAGGAATTTGAAGAAAAAGGTTCTGATTTTGTGGTAAGTTCCATCTACTTTATTCATTTCAAATTTTCTGTCTAAATGCAATGTCTAACTTTTGAAATTAAAGCGTTATGTCTTAGAATAAGCCACTCTTTATACTACTGTCTCCATTAAGTTTGCCGTCTTGAAGCTACCTGCCATCGTCGGATACCCACGGGTTATCTCGTTTTCTACTCATCACCCGTGGGCAAACTCTCCGAAATATCATCGTAAAATATGCTAATTTGTTGATTATAGACAACCAATCAGAAAGTTGGAACTCTTCAATTTTGAAAATATGTTTATTAGCTAGCTATTTATGCTAAATATCTTGAAGCCCATTAAAACGTGTAAATTTTGTTTTAAAACGATTGAAGACAAGTCGTACAGGTCACTTACATCAAATACCAGGCAAAAATTATATGCGAGTACCTTTCTCAAACTGCGAAATGCACCGGTGAGTGGATTTATTTGCAATCGGTGTGTTAACTACCGAAAAAGTTTTTGTCATTGCCGAATATACATGTGTAACATAAACTTTGATTCGTTGATTTGCCATCGCGACTCTGTGCAGTAGCCAATCAAATGACCCGCGCATATTAATTACATACGATGCTTTTTCGGCGAGTTTGCCCACGGGTGATGAGTAAAAGACGAGATCACTCGTGGGTATCCGACGATAGCTACCTGCATGTATTGATTAAATTTTATTGGCTCACCTGGCAGGATGCGTGCACAATTCCCTCTCGCAATCAAGTGTGTTGCCAGTCATAGCTGGTTTACCCGAGTGTGCTGGATTGTTAGAATCAAGTATGCTAATTGAGCCACCAAAGCTAATGGCTCGATCACTATTAAAAATTCCATATTCATTCCTTTAAATACAAAATAAAAAAAATCACTTTTGTGTTACATTTAGCACTTACAGATCACATTGTCTTAGTCTATCTGTCCATTCCTTTTCTATCACACCCTAGTTTTTTGAAACTTTGAGAGATAGGCGGGAAATCACATACTTTGGATAACTTATTGGTTCTATATTTTTTCATCGGGTAGAGGGGACGGGAGGTTAAATACATAGATCTCTACACTTCTGGTGTATGTGGTCATTATCTCTAAAAACCCGCTGTCTCTTCAAATTTCTCCTTGCTTCCTCGTCAATAACTTGCATAAATGCTGCCATCTTTGTACAACACACTGTAAATTAATTTTTTTTTTAGAAATGCTGAAATTCATCTACTTACTACCTACACCCCACTGACGAACTACTTAAGATTTACGATGTTTTTGTGAAACGATGTCCCGAGTGCTAAGCATACGTCTAAATTTGTAGTACTTTACCTACAGTCGGTAACATCTCAATATGAATGAAAATTTTTCGACGGGACGTAAAACAAACAATAAACCAGGCTGCTATTTTGATTGCAATTTTTTAACATTCAAGGAAGCTTTATTTCCATTTTGAAGGGTGTTGTCCAGAGTATATCTTAAAATCCATTGAACAGATTTGATTCAATATACATGTATGTGGGAAAGGTGAAGATAACGAACAGTGATCAATCTCATAACTCCTACAAGCAATACAAAATAGAGAGCTGAGCAAACACGGACCTCTAGACACACCAGAGATTGGATCAGATGCCTAGGAGGAGTAAGCATTCCCTGTCGACCGGTCACACCCGCTGTTAACCCTATATCTTGGAAGATTTGGGAGTTGAGCTTTGTTCAACTTCTCTAGGCCATCACACACATAGCTGCAGAACAGATTAGATCTCTAATCTGTCCCAATATTTTCTCAGATAGCTACAGTTTTGCACCTATCATGCAGTGTGCTTATGAATAACATATTGCATAGAACTTTGATGTGGCCCTCTTCGCATCCTATTTGTTTTGAATAATGTGTTACCTAAAAAATGTTATCCAAACAATTAATCCTATTGCAACACTTGTTCCATGCAAACTGTACAGCGTTCCATATAAGAATCTTTCATACCGTTCCATACAGGTGGTATAGTAGCATGCCTCAGGGTCTGGACAATACCTCTTACTGTCATACGTATAGCTCAACATTAATTTCTGCAATTGATTATTTGTTGATTCTTACTTGCCCTTACTATAGTAACAGTGATTTACATGAACTCTTTTGTCAAAAACTACATGATAAGCAACTGTTTGATTAATCTTTGTACATCAGTTAATTCTACCTTTCTGTTAATAACCTTTATAGACAAATGAAATCTCAAAGGAAAGTTCAGGGACAGATATTGCACAAAAAGGTATGTAAAACACTCATGGTCTTAAAATTAATTCATTTTCAAATTAGGAATGATGAGCACAATTAAGTCTCTATATTGTTAATGTAATGAACAGTCAATTGAATTACTGTAATACCCAATTTAGAAAATATAATGACAGAAGTATGTTCTCATAATGCAGATCTCGAGATGTTTCAAACTAAAATCTCTCGGAAGTTCTTGATCTTGCAAAGTGAAATCACATTTCCAATTTTTCTCTCTATATTAAATTAGTAAGCAAGTTTACTCTCCATCTCTTGAATATCTGATCTCTGGAAGTTCTATAATGATCTCTCAAAGTGAATTCTGGGTCCCATAAAACACTTTTCTTTGTTTGCATTCCTACTTGATATTTTGAATTGGCAGTGGTAGCTATATAGTATATACACACAATCAATGTAACGTATGATTTTTCTGCTTGGATCTTACTTAGATATATGTGAATGCCTAGAGCGAATTTGTTCATGTTGATTAAGTGTTTACATAGGTAACAAAACACTAATCTCAGCTGAGATTCGGCTGGGCATCAAGCCTTCACCGATTCTCAGAGTAGGCCTACATAATTCATAACTGGAAAACATTCAGCTTTGGTCAGTTCTAGTACACCTAGGTGACATTGCTGCTCGTTTGAGATAAGTTATTTAACTATAAACCAACACGTATCACTACTAATGCTGCATCACATTCACCTACCGTCTAGGTATGTAAATTTCATAATAAAAACTATCACTAAATTTTTCGTTCAAATGGTGACTGCCATGGTGCAATAATTTATATTTAAGTCTCCCAAACGAAGTTTGGATACTTTATTGTTTTTGCTCGGTTTTTCTTCTTCTTCCATTTCTTTCTCACACCTAAAACTGTCAAACACCTTTCACCATAACCAGTTGATGAAAGTAATACCTGGGTAGATATTCCAGGATATGATATGCCAATGTATCTAGATGTGGAGAAATGTTTTTGTTTTCAGATTGAAGGGGGTTATGGTACATTTTGGGGGTATCAGATGGGGGTGGGGTTTAACATAGAACTCTATGGGGGGAAATTAATTCCAAAATTCAACAGAAATAACTTTACAAATATGATAGATAGAGTCCTGGGGTTTTCGAAAATGAAAAGAAAAAGACAGGACCTACAAATTAGTATCAAGGTCAAGTGACTTCAGTGACCTTGACCTCTGACCTTAAAACATAAAAATGGTATTTCTTAAGAACCAGACCTGATAGAGACATGGGGTCTTCAGAAATGATAGGAACTACAAACTAGTATCAAGGTTAAGTGACTCAAATGACATTGACCTCTGACCTTAGAACATAAAGTTGGTATTACTGAAGAATTAGGTCTGATAGAGAGATGCTATCTTCATAAATAATGTATAGACCTTGACCTTGAACATAAATCTGGTATAACTTCAGAACTGGGACTAATAGAAACATGGAATCTTCAGAAATAATAAAAGGGTGTAGTGATGTACAAACTAGTATCTCCATTGACCTTAACCTCGATTATAAAAACTTGTATAACTTTAGAACCGTGACTATGATGAGAGGCTATGGGACCTACAAACTAGGATCAAGGTGAAGTGACACCAGTTTTACTGAAGGACAAAAGGAGATTTTTTGAAAAATTTCAAAACCAAAGTCTTCGTGATCTAGATATTTTTAAATGAAGTTAAAATTGGCATGGATTTTGTTAAGGGAGAAAAATAGTAGTACTTACAAAACGCCACTTTTATACAGCCAGTACTTTCTTTGGGAGATTTTATAATCAGTAGATTATAATCATATCTTGTTATCTCCTGAAATTGAAGAGTTCCTATAGTCTGTTTTTTTAAACTGGAGATATATAAGCACGAATGTGGAGATATACATTAGTGATTTAAATAAAACATTTTTTAATTTCACTGTTATCTTCTGAATCACCTTTTCATTTTATAACCCTTAGGGCTAGTGATACTTTTAACTCAAGTTATTGATAAGGCTGGTGGGACTTGTTTTGTAGAGCATCAAATAGTTTATTCAAATGATTAGATAAACAAAAACTAGATCAGTCATTAGGGAACTATTATTCCTGTATGGGACTTGTCACATTTGAGGAATGTTTAATATTCTCTTTTCTCTACAAATTTTACCGCTTGACATCTTTTAGCTCACCTGAGCTGAAAACTCATTTGAGCTTTTCTGAATCGCCTGTTTTCTGTCTGTACATCTGTCAAATTGTCCATCTCTAAACTTTACACATTACTTCTTCTTCACAACCACTGAGCCAATTTCAAAATATATAGGGGAAATCTCAAGAACTATACCACAAAAGATAAAACTTATGTAAAAGCTTCCTCAAAGAATGTAGATTCAAAAGTGTTGAAATCATCACCCCAGGGAGAGGGGAGGGTCCCAATTAAATGACATGAGGGACATTTGGCCATAATATAGTTACTGTATGTACCCCAGGCCAACTGACCAAACTATTATTGACTGGGTGTCTGAATTAGTTTTCATTGCATTATCTTTTCATTCAAAACAGTCACTTTATGTGTGTCTAGAATAAGTGATTTGTATACATGTATATACATATCATATGTCATATCATATTATACAAATATGGTTTTGAAATTGTGGGAAAGAAGGGCATATATTTTACACACATGTCTAATGTATTCAAATATTTTCATCATTCATTGCAGATCTTAATACTTTAGATATTTGGATTTAAACTAGCGTGGGTTATATGCATTTTTTTCTGCAAATATTATATGTTTGCGACTTGAAATTAATCTCCCATTTAACAATTAAACCAAAGGAAGCATTTTATTATTTAAATAGATATCATATAGCGTCAAATTGGAAAAATCCAGCATGAATTTCATATACATGTATATATTTTCATATTTTATATCTTCATAGATGCTGTGTACGGTTTCCTTGCCAATTCAGAAAAACTGAAGCTCTTTCTAACTTGTGAAAAATGCAAAGAGGGATTCGACAATGACAGAAAACAGCCACTTCTGTTGCCTTGCTTGAATGCCGTGTGTAAACAGTGTGTTTCTCATGTTTGGGCATCACACAATACAAGTTTTGAATGTCAAATTTGTCAGTGTGTCCATATCTGCTATGAAAATGGGAACATCATCTTACCCCATGATGGTACGAGGAGAGCTGTATTGGAAATCTCTCGTTTGTTAAGCGGAGAATCCAGTATCATTTGTGAGATGTGCACAAATGATCGATTAGCATCTCACCGTTGTTTTGACTGTTCATATTTCATTTGTTTGGACTGTACTAAATTGCATTCCAGTTTGAGAACATTAAAATGCCATTCTTACACTTCAATGGAAAATCTTTTGGAAAGGGAAATGGGAAGCCTTAGTATGTTTTCTGATATCACATATTGTCCTACGTCAGGTCATGAAAAAGAAATGATGAAAATGTTTTGTCGTACGGAATCTTGTATGAAACCAGTGTGTATGATATGTGCCATAAGTGCTCACAGAAATCACATTATATGTGACATAGCAGAAGTAGCAAATGAAAAGAGAAAGAAAATCCAAAAACTGAAAGAAAGTGTACAGCAAATAGAAAAACAGTCACAGGTATCTTTGTCACAGCTGACCGAAATGAGTGAGACTAATATCTCAGAATCTGAAGGTATTCAAAAGGAAATCGCAGCATGTTTCATCAAAGCAAAAAGGATTTTAGACCAAAGAAAAGATGAACTCTGCAATGCTGTAGCACATCAACAGTGTGATAAAGAAGCACTTATAGGGATGGAAAAGACACGATTGAGTAAATTTGTCGAGTCATGCTTACAGGCATGTCTTTATGTTGACATTGCACCTCGTATCAATAAGCATCTGTCTCTGTATAGCATTTCCAAATCAATGGAAGTGCGACTGGAAGATCTTCAATCTCAGTCACCTGGATGTCAAGTCACTGTAGATACCGTGAAGTTTATCCCAAAAGAATTGGATTGGACTTTTGAAAGAGCTGCAGCAAGCTTTGGTAAACTCATGGTTACCAAGGCAATTTCTTTAAAATCCAAAGCATTGATAAAGCCTTCAGTTTGTTACGTTGCCCAGGAAAGTACTTTTCATATTATACTAGTCTCTTCACTGGGAGATATGATACATGACGAAGAAGTGCAGGTGTACCTAAACCTCAAGGGAGACAACTACAAAATTATTCAGTGTGTCTTTGACAAATTGTCCAGCAGTTTTGTTGGGAATTGGATTCCAGACATGCCAATGCAGCCCTCATGGAAAGTAGTTAGTAATGGCATCGAGATGGAAACCCTCAAAGGGGTTCTACGGATCAAGGAAAACTGTGCTAGTGGTAATCATATTTAGCTCACCTGAGCTGAAAGCTCAAGTGAACTTTTCTGATCGCCTGTTGTCCATCGTCTGTCCGTCTGTCTGCCCATCTTCCTTTTTTACATTTTTGACTTCTTCACCAGAACCACTGGGCCAATTTTAACCAAACTTAGGAAAAAGCATCCTTAGGTGAAGGGCTTTCAAGTTTGTTTAAATGAAGGGCCATTCCACCTTCAAAGGGGAGATAATCACAAAAATGCAAATATAGGGTAGGGTCATTTAAAAATCTTCTCCTCAAGAACCACTAGGCCAGAAGAGCTGAAATTTACATGAAAGCTTCCTGACATAGTGCAGATTCAATTTTGTAAAAATTACGGCCCCCTATCTGTAGGTTGGGGCTACAATAGAGATCACAGTTTTACATGCGAATATATAGGGAAAATCTTTAAATATGGGCCAAGATGATTCAGGTGAGCGATGTGGCCCATGGGCCTCTTGTTCTAATCATTACATGTTTTTACAGAAGTAATATACCCCAGTATTACATAGTTTGTGAAAAAATTTAAACTTGATATATCTATCTACACATGTATCTAGATACATACACACACACACACACACACACATATATATATATATATATATATATATATATATATATAGTATCGTATATCTCATTTTTGTTACATATATATATATATATATATAGAGAGAGAGAGAGAGAGAGAGAGAGAGATAGCACTAAAAGGACCAATGGCATAAACAATTTTCGAGACCGATCTGTCCTTTCCTCAGGACAAATGAAAATGTTTACATACAATGTAAGATGGCTAATGATCAATCTGATTAAAATCCTAAAAAAAAAAAAAAAAAAAAAAAAAAAAAAGCGGATCGAGGAGCCGATTTTAATCAGATTGGCTATAGATATACAAAAACGCTACCACTATCACTACACTAAGTCTATAACCGTATTTATCAGTACACTGCAAACTACATGTTTATTGTTTACACCTTGCTAATCAGTGTTTTATAGGGAGCAAATTAAGACACATCGTATTCATCCATTGGGCTGATCCACAATATAGTATATGTTTGTATATATTGCAGGTAATGAAAAGGCAACGTCGCTTCAGGTAGGTGTTCTTTTTAGTATAATACAATTATTATACCTGCACTTTCTAAAGAAAGTTCGGGTATATTGTTTTTATCCTGGTCCGTCCATTCGTCCCGGTTGTTGTCACTAAAACTATATCCACATTTATAACGCTATCCAAAGGATATTCTAGGAGCTGAAAAGTAATGTCCTGTAGATGTGTAATAGGGTTTCAGAATTTTCATATTGGCCCCAGGGGGCAAATGGGTGCCGAAAAATTATGTTTTCTATCATGAAGCTTGTCACTTAAACTCCATGATCTACATCTTTAGGAGTTACTAGTCACATGATATTCTAGGAGCTGAATAGAAATGTCCTGTAGATGTGCAATAAGGTTTCGGAATTTTCATATTGACCCCAGGGAACAAATAGGGGCCGAAAAATTCATGTCACTACTTATTTCCATGAGAGATGAATCTCAGAAATCCGAAGACCCTTAAACTCAGTGACTGTCTCTGAAAGTCGTCACTCAAAGACTAACGGTGATAAAGACCCGGAATCCACTGGAATGGAATTGTCAACCTTGAATGACCTTGCAATTGGGTCAAGGTCAAGATAACACTTTCTCCCCCACAAGGTCTTAGGAGTTGACCTTGAAAGTGGGGTCAAAGTCACACTTCAAGATGTGGGTCTCCACAATCGATGCAACATTGAGTATATGTACGCCATTCCAAAGGAAATCTACATCCTCTTCCTTCACGTGATCCAGCATGATGGTTGTCTACACCAAGTACTTGTGAGACACAGACAGATGGCCAACACTCTATGCATTACTTGGTGAAACAGTCTCTGTGGGAAAGCTCAGTCAATGTCAGGGAGGACTGCATGAACCAACCAAGTGCCAATTTACATATCTGCCCAATGTTCACATTAGGACACTGGTACTGATCTTTAAGCATGCAATCAACAAAATTGACACCCTACACAATTTTCAACTTAAGGAGGCATGCTACACCAGAGAAATTTGATATGGCTGAAAATGGATGATATGTACAACATAATTTTGAAATCAAAAACTTTCAAGTTTACTTTTATATATATAGTCAAAAATTGCAGTTTTAGTACAAAGCAATCTGGGGGAAAAAATTAAAACCCCTGCTGGACTTGAACCCGTGATCTTAAGTTTAATAGTTGACATGCTAATTTACCTACTGAGCTACTCAGCTAGGAGAGGATTTTTTAAATGAATAAGTAAATATTGCTGATATTTATATTTTCATCCATGTTTTTAAAGGTAGTCAGCCATTATGACGATTTTGGCCCCCATCCTGGGGCCAAACTTAGTATATAGCATTTATGTGTAAGTTTGCTGATATACGTTATAAAATGCATACTTAGGAAGAGCAGAAAAGTATGTACAAAAAATGGTGAATTTTACAACCCAGGGTTTTGACTCTATAGTATGGGTCCAAAGTAGTTGTTTTAATGTTAATACTCCTATTATATTATTTAAAGCTTTTCATCAGTGTATGCTAGCTCTTTTGAGGGCATTAATTGACTTAGTTTTAAGAACACATCTTGTTTTATACTTTTGCTGAATGTTAAAATTTAGCTTAGATATTCAGAACAGGAAATTCTTTCTAGATTCCATAGCCCATGGAAATAGTGATACTTTTTCACTAGTATTCAGGTGACCGATAAGTCCTGTGGACCTTTTGTGTGTACTACTCATGATAGTGTATATTCTATATTATGTACAAAACAACTGTGTTAGTCATGGTATATATTTGCACGTTAATTTGCCACGATTTTTTCCCCATCAGTCTCTCGTGTGTATCAGAACTTTGAGAGCAGATTTACATAAGTGATACATATTAAGTGATTACATGGCTTGCTTTCCAATCTATTGATACTTGTATAAAAGAGAATTGGTATACGTCTTAGATGACAATACCGGTAGGGGACTTAAAAAAGAAATTCAACAGCACTATCTAATACTTGACAGAAAGAATGTCTGGTAGTCTTCATTGCTCACATTAAATTACTTATCTTACAAAAGGTAATCCTGCTAAATGTTATATTACTAAAAAGGTTTTTAAATATCTTTAAATATTTGCTCTTGCAGAAATCATTGAGTAAGCCATCAGAGCAAGTAGAAATCAAAACCAAAGAAGGTCTAGCGATAAAAATTTACACAGGCAGCATCACCCGCTTAGAAGTAGATTGTATTGTCAATGCAGCAAATGAAAACCTTTGGCATGGAGGAGTTGCAACTGCAATATCTGAGGCAGCTGGTTATAAATTTGATGAGGAAAGTAAGGACTATATAGCAAAGAATGGTCCAATACCAGTAGGAAGTTGTGGTGTGACATCTGCTGGCAGATTACCATACAAATGTGTTATCCACACAGTGGGACCGAGGTGGTTTGATTATAGAAACAAAAATCAGTGCTTGGATGATCTCTGTGAGTCTGTAAAGGTCACCTTCAGAGAAGCAGACAGACTGAGGATGAGGTCAATTGCATTACCTGCAATAAGCTCAGGTAAGGATTTTGATTTAGGCATTTTGGAAAAGAGTGAATTTGCATTTAGTTAAATTGTTATTGTAATTAAAAGATTTATATAGCGGCATTGTGAGATATACTTAATTTTAATCAGGTAACGGTTGACTTACAAGACAGGTAGACAATATGTGATATTACACACATTGAATACATATTCAGTGGGGGATTTGGAAGGGGGGTGGGAATTACTTCCTCCCCCCTTTTTGATTGAGTTTTTTAAAAGAATTATAATAGATTACTCTCCTCCCTCTTGTGTTGTAGGAATTGCCCTGTTAATCAACACAATACATTTTGTCTGGAATCAAACAGCAGATGCACCATCAGAATTGATGGAGAACTGATCCTTGTTTATAAAATTGTCGCGCACATGCAGATACTTGTCTATTTATTTTCAGTTTCAATGTCCAAATTTTCCTAAATGTGGGGTCTTTTGGGAAGAGAAACATACTCAATCCCTCTCCTGATTTCACATTGCAGTTCAAAGAACAATGCAATCGAACGTTGTTTCAATTAAATGATGTCATAAGTTACGGCGATAATTCGTGTCACTACACACTTATCGATCGCTCATGCAGGTAAAAGTTTGATAGTGCCGTGTAATCATGCGAAGTGATTTAAATTTTGTCAAAATTGCCATGTCATGCTTGTAAGGTTATTAAACTCACAAAAAACATTAATAACAATTGTCGCAGGGTTGCTGTTTTGTTGCAAACAACACAAAACTGGGTCAGTCTCAGACAATTATTTTATTTCAATAGAAGGGAAAAACCCTAGAAAAAATATGAAAACATACTCACAAATATGCACACAAGACAATAGACAATCATAAAACACAAGACGTAAACTGAAAGACATTTAAACATTTACGATAACTGATAATATTAATATTAATATAATTACATATATTTAACAAGTAAATGAATTACAAGATAAATGTAAATCTTACCAGGCATCCAGTATGTTTACGTTACATAGAGTGAATCGATATTTTAGCAAGAACTGTCCAATATAGCCGTATTGGTACAAGTCTTAGAGTGGGGATTTTGGCAGGGTTTCTAACTTTATATAGTGCGCGGGTTAGTAACACATGCATAATTAATTAGTATTCGGTAAAATCCATTGGTCCACAGTATTATGAACTCGGACCACTGGTCAGTCAAACGTAAAGTTGAGCTAAAAATAGAAATAATTACCACCTGTACAATACAAAACGTTCACACTGACTCTCACATACTTGAAAAACTAGTTTGTATTCAATTGGCTATGCGCGCCAGTATGAATACTGATATAATTATAGCGCATAAATATATTCTAAATAAATTGCAACTGTGACATTCTCCCCTGTTAGGGAAAATGGCTCCTGACATTTTAAAAGAAAATATATATATTACAATGTTCAATTGTCCATATGGCAATTTACAGACAAACTATTGAATTAAAAGAAGAAAAAAAATAAATTAAGATATTTACAAATCCACTGAACATCATGTAACATTCTTCCCCTGACACTATACAAAATAAACAGGAGTTACTTGTTGCACCCACTCACCATACTTGTTGGGTGGTCTCACCTATCTAGAAGAACGTCTAGGGAGGGGCGTTGAAGTACTAGTTATAGTGGACAAATTGCGATTCAAAGTAGAGTCGGTAGTATCATACATGCCAGCAGTAGTGTCCAGTAGTGTACTTGGACTATGGGGAATGATAGGAGTATGTCTACTTACTCTCCGCTGCGGAATGATGTATACCTGCCTACCTTCAGAATCTGAATCAGAACCAGAAGATTCAGTGCTTGACCCAGTATTCTCACTTTCCTTACATTCGCTTCTAGGTGCAGGAGTAGGTTTGACATTGGCAGGAATAACAGGAATACAAGTTTGATCAGATATTTTGATAGGCAGTGCCTCGGAACCTGTACTAATCTGCTCTGTATCTGACAATTTGGGTATATAGGAAATAGGCAATAACATATTTCTATGCAAGGTCTTTGATTTGTCCTTACAATTACCATTTTCTTTTTCCACAATGTGCACAGATATTTCAGGACTGGGCTGTTTAGCAACAATATAAGGGATCAGCCAGTTTATTTTTGCCATTTAAACCCACATTTCTTATCAATACACGGTCACCGACCTGTATTGTAGATTCTCGGACCTTTGCATCATATATGTTTTTATGACGGCTTGCATTTCTTTCTGCTTCTCGTGAAGCAACTTTGTAAGAAAATTTGAGTCGATTCTGAAGTTTTTCGCAAAGTTATCACGACTGCCAACTTTCTCAGAAGTATCAGAGTTCAAGCCGAGAAATGCATCGATAGCGAGTTACAGATGTCTCCCAAACATAAGGAAGAAAGGGGAATAACCCGTACTTTCATGCTTTTTCGAATTGTAAGCATGTGTCAATGTACTTACATATATATGACTTCCAGTCGTCTTTGAGCTTATTATCCAGTGTTCCAAGCATTTTAATTAGAGTTTGATTAAACCTCTCAACCATACCATTCCCCATGGGGTGGTAGGGAGTTGTTCTGGATTGCTTTACCCTGCAGCTATCTTGCAAAGCTCTTGGATGACATAGCCTGTAAAGTTGGGCTAAAATTTGGGTTACATCTTTATTAGTCCCCTACCGACGAAATCTAAGGGGACTTTAGATATGCGCTCAGTCCGTCAGTCCAGTTTTCCGCACTTTTTGTCTCTGTTCTTGCAGATATTCATTTTATATTTGGTATGTTGCTTTGCCATAACAATTAAGTTACAGATCAAGTTCGAATTTCGTCTTGGTCTGTTGATTTTTCACTTAGTTATGGCCCTTGGACTTAGAAAAATAACATGAATTGTCAGTTTACATCCAAGTTTCTTATCTCTGTAGATAAGAATACTACACTCATTAAAACTCCTAGCATAGTAATACAACAATATAGCTAAATTATTCATGATCACCTAAATGTCACAGTTTATTGACATGGTTAAAGACCTAAACCTAATTATAAATTTCAAATTGTCTTTTTTCCTGGTCTAGTCTCTACTCGAATAGTAGTTGATTTCCAACCATTCCTATCCTGGTTCCCCAATTTTCACTTTTACCATAACCTACATAATGAACTTTGAATATTGTTGTGGTACAGTAATTTTTGCAACCGGTAGGGGACTATGTATTGCCATGCAATACTCTCAGAATGCTTGTTTCTCATACAATAATATGCATGAATATGTATAGCAAATATCAAATGTATTAAAAATATATAACTTTGGAAAACCAAATTGATATTTGAACTTATAGATCTATACATTTATACTTTTTATGCTCCCTGAAAAATTTCAAAGAAGCATATAGTTGTCGTCATTCATGCCTGTTTGTCCATCCGATCAAGTTCATATCTCCTAAACTCTTCATCCGAATATTGATATAATTGATCACAAATGTTCCTTGAGACAAGGACTTTTGGACCAGGGTCTTTTTGAAAAGGTCAAGGTCACTCAGAACATATAGAAGTTCCTTATTTCAACAGGGTTTTTTTATATGAAAGTTCCTGCATGTATCTCTTAAACCTTTTATCAGAAATTGATATAATTGATCACAAATATTCTTTGAAACAGGGACTCTTTGACCAAGGTCATTTTGGAAAGGTCAAGGTCACCCAACATATACAATATATTGTCTTATATAAGTAAAAAGTTCTTTATTTCAACAGTTTTTGAACAGATATTGATCATGTACATTTTATCACATAAATAAGAAATAGGCAAATGGCTTTCCGACAAAGGTCACTCAATGTCATTCTGTAAAGGTTAAGGTCACTCGGAACATACACCTTATATGTGAAAAAAATTCTTTTCAACAATATTTCATCACTTATTGATATTTGGGACCAAGGTCTCCTCAAGGCCATTTTGGAAAGGTCAAGGTCACTCAGGACCTTATATAAAGAAAAAATGTCTTATTTCAACAGTTTTCGAACAGGTATTGATTATATATCACACAATGTTAAACTTATATGGTACCAATTTTGATGCACCAGATGAGCATTTCGCCTACTACGCAATGACAGGGCCATAAGACAGATCTGTAACATCAAGCCTGAAGATATGGCCACTGTAAGTTCAACTGAATTGCTGGGGCGGCTTGGCATCGACGACCTCGACCTCATCTTAAGGGAAAGGAGACTCCGCTGGTATGGCCACGTTGTCAGATCCAGCAGTGCAGTCAAGTGCGCTTTAAATATACAAGTTCCTGAGAGACGTAGAGTTGGTCGGCCAATGCTATCTTGGAGAGAGTTGACGGAGAAAGATCGTAGAGAATGGAAGCTCTCAACTGTCGACCCTCAAGACCAGAAAGAATGGAGATCTGAGGTGAGATCTGCCATGCGTGCAGCCAGCCAGATACCTGGAAGGGGGCCCACTAGTGTGGACACTACCCGTGATACTGCACGGACATTAAAAGGAACCGACAACAAACAAACAACAATGTCTCTTCAGAGATGCTCAACCGAAATGTTTGAAACCTGAAATAAGTAATAGGAAATGGCTTTTAGACAAAGATCTATAGGTCAACATCACTCAACATTACCTTATATGTGAAAGAGAAACCTTTATTTCAACAATATTTCAATAGTTATTGATCATTTTGCAAGCCATTCATCATATGAAGTACTTACTTCATTGGTTATATGCATTTCGATGAGCATCCATCAGTTTTACTGATAATTTTTATTCTTGTTTTAAAAAATGATGGAGGTTGAAATTACATGCAGTATATATGTTATATATATTACGTTTTTTGTTCATTTTAATCTCTAGGTATATTTGCTGTTCCTAGAGATCAGTGCATTGAACAGTATCACAGAGCAGTGATGACATTCAGCAGAAACTATCCATTCCAGAATCTTCAGGAAATCCACTTTGTTGACAGAGATCCTTCAATGGTTGGTGCAATACAGGAATTATTCAAACAGAGAAGATCACCAGCCAATCAAAATGATCTGCTCACAGTTGATGACAAACTTTCACCCATCCACAAAAAGGACCAGTTATGGTGGATCGATCATCATGCGACTTAATTATCAATATTAATGGTTGAAAGTGGAAAAATTGTATTAAATTCCACTCAATATAGTTTAATTTAATCAATAACCATAGAAAATATGTATGTTACCACCTTTTTAAAAATGTCAGACATACAAAAATGAAAGTATATATATCAACATAAAAAATCACAGATTTTCATTAAACAGAATAATGAAAATTGATAAAAACTTGTTGAAATGACAAATTTTAAATGTCAACAGTTTAAGAAAACTGCTAATTCATAGATATATAAAAATTAATTGTGGATATTAGGGAAACCATTGTGTCATAGACATGCAGTAGAGGAAATTCCAGCATAGGAATTATTGCCCTTGACAACATTTTTAAAATTATAAATAATTGATTATCTATGGAAAATAAAAACTTTTTCATTATCAAAAGTTTACCAAATATTTTTTATTTTATTCAGTGAATAAAATTCCTCTGAAAACTTTATATCTGTCATGCGCAAAATTTAATTAACTAAAGATTTTGCAAAAACTTGTGACATCACATGAGGATCGATCAACCTTAAATGAGCAATATTCAAGTACTGATTCCATTATAAATGTCACGGATGGATTTCTCATCAAACTACATGTAGGCAATATTGCAGATGCCGTGACAGATGTCATAGTGTGTCCACAGGATGAATATTGTTCAATTTTTGGGACTCCTGTCAATAAAGTCAGAAGTAGTCATAGAAAAAAGAAGTTGGGTGATATTCTGTCACAAAACGTCTTTGGTAATTCCCCATGGAAGATGATTATTCATGCTGTAACACCTAGATGGATGAGTGAATCTGCAAGGGAACCACTGAATTATGAAAAGACATTGAATATGATGATCCAAGAAATATTAAAAGCTGCTGATGGTGCAAAGTTCTCATCAATAGCCATTTCACTCCTATAGCTAGGTGGAGGTAAGTGTTTTTAAAAAGCGTTGTTAATACCCACTGTGTCATTTTAAATGAATTAGTTATCAGAGCTATAATTACCCTAACGTTTTCAGAATATTCATATTTCTCTTGAGATATTTGATAGGCTAATATGCTCAAGTAGCCATATTGATAACAAAAACTATTAGGTCACCTTCCATGATTATTGCTCTCTGCATGTGCCCATCTCACATTTTGTGCCCTCGATTCTTTAACATTTTAGCTCACCTGAGCACAAATTCAAGCGAGGTTTTCTGATCACCATTTTGTTGTCTTGTGTTCATCTGCCTGCCTGTCCATTTATCTGTAAACTGTACACATTGCAATACGCCACTTTAAAGAGCTCTTCTGTGTATGAGGTGTATTTAGTGAAACTTTGAATACCCAAGTGGAGTCTATAGTGAGGAAGACAATAAAATATGTATTGAAATTGGAAATACAAAATACAATCAAGAGAAATATTTTACTAATTAAAAGTAGAAACATAAAAACAAATTGTCACATTTGCAAGTAATATCCTGGAATGAACAAAAAACCCATGATATAATAAGAATTCCTTGTATTTTATTACTCCCTAAATATTTGTAATTTACTTAGTTTGTGTATCTGTTGAATTTGGACGATGAAACTGCATAATGAGAAACTTGCTGTCATTGAGCACATTCACTTATGCAGTGATGAATATTTGTCTCATTCTGCATGTAAACCAAATTGTTTCATGACTTAAAGCTGACATGAATTAATAAATATAGTATAATTCTATATGTCCGCCATATTTCTCTGCTAATCTGCCATATTAGTTGGATATTCTATTGTTATATGTATCAGGGTTCGCGTGGTATATAAGGGGACAAGTTTTGCTACGCTTCACTTCACATCAGTGTCTTCGATTTACCTGTGCGGGTAGCTTCGACAGGTAACACATACATCTCCGACACTAATTTATAGGACATCAAGAAGAAATGAAATCACGTTTTGGAACACCACGCAGTACTCAAAATTACAGTAAACATACCGTACAGTAGTAAATCATTCTAAAAGCGTTGGATAAATAAATATAGAATGCCTTTTCTTTACGTGAATGTACGTACATTTGCAGTAAATATGTCAAAACTATATAAAAGTGCAGAGAAATATTTCATCTATTATCTATTGATAAAATGGAATAAGCAAAGGGTATAAAATCTATGCCATCCACACTTACTTCAAGCAAAATGCAAATATATAAATACTACTGTACTTGTGCACATGACATGTACAGTGTATGCTCGCCATGAAAACGCATTGAATGCAGACGACTATTTACCTGGGTCTACTCATAATATCTGTATTTAGGATCGCAGATGTAAGTGTACACTTGTCAAAAATACTCGAAGTGAGTAGTAAAACTCCCTTTATTTGCATAATCCATGAAACAAAACGATAAACTCCATTTGTATTCCAACAGTAAATACCATTGTACAGACTGCGACACACTTAGCCCGTGCCGATCAGCTATCTTCAATCAGGGGAGGTATCAGAGTATAATATTTACCCTGTATTGTGCTTGAATCCTTATGATTTACTGGTCAGAGTATTGCAGATTTTTAAATCAGGAAATCATTTAGGTACATAAATTGTTCATGCATATATAATTTGCATATACAACACTGCACGAGTGCATGGGATGAGAGAGAGAAGGAGAGAGATACGGATGGTGTGAGTGAAAATAAATGAACTTGAGAGGAGAGGGGGGATTCAAACGATGATCTTGTAATAATCGTGCTCTTATTAACACAAATGATATCGTTAATTCAAGAAAGAGAACAGTAACTCAATATTGCTCTCATTAATTGATAATACAGATTTATTTGATTCATTTAAAGCACACAATAATTGACAATTAAACATATATATTTAAATAATGTTATTTTCAACTACTTCATTTTATGTTAATTTGGCATTCAATAGATCTTATATATCAATGCCATTTTGCGTTATTACATTCTGCGTTGAACTTGATGCAAATTGCACTAATGCAAAATGTAATAATTGAGTTTATCATATTATGCATCGTTATCAAGCACATAGAATCAAGGGGAGGGGACAAGAGTGTCTATCCCCCACCTTTAGTAACAATATCCATTTTTTGTTATTTTGTAATGCAAATAAAAGATATATTGGGTGACAACCCCCCCTCCCCCACTTGACCCCAGCTTGAAAGTTCTGATATAATAGTAGAAGATGAAGATATTATGAGGCGCTCATAGTAGAGGACTCTAACCACCCCAAACGATTGAAGAAAATGAAGTGTAGGGGAAAATTATTGACGCAGTCAAAGTAAAAGACTCTTTAACCCTTCACCCCTACATTAGGACTTTGAACATCAGACAAAACATATTGGTTTGTTTGGGTGTTTTGTTTTATTTTATTACTGTTTTCGTTAATCTTTTTTTTAATTATTATTTTGAATAGCAAGAAATTTTGAAGAATCCAATTTCCAATTTTCCATTTTCTTCCTGTTGTACCCCCCCCCCCCCAATGAAAAATAACGATACATGTCTGGTTATTACATGTACATTTTGCTTTGCAACACATGCATGTATACATGTACTAATTGTATGGTGTAGAACAGCACCCTTTACCAAGTTTTCCTTCATTTACACAGTGTAAGGAATGGTAAACCAAAATAACAACACAAAATGCATAAAGACCAAGATATTTTTTAGCGTAGGAACTTCATTCACGAATACACAAATACATGTATTCAAAAAAATTGCATGCATGCATTGCAGGACTATATCATATATGTGTTTTAACGTTTCTGTAACAAGCCATAATGATTACTTTCAGGCTTGAGTGTAATTTATTCATAAATATTTTCATTTCGTAGATCTGGCGCAATGGATACGTTGAAATTTCAAATTCAAATGTATTCAATTAGATGTTAGTATTCATAAATCAGTAAAATTCGTGTTGAAGTTTTATTTGATATGATACAGTGTCAATATACTGTAATGCATTAGTTGGATATGCAAAAGGCAAGAGTATAAACCTTTTCCTTTTTCATTATTAGTATCAATATCTATATGATCACGAAAAAAACATTATATAATTTATATCCGGATTCATATACCAATTTAGATATCAATAGAAACAAAGCTGCATAGTTTGGGGGAGGGGGTTATAATGAGTCTGATGAAATTAAAAGAAGGAACCCCACATTTGCATTCAAACTAGATGTACTACAAAATGAATTCATTTCTGCTCTGACTGAAAGCATGATTCTAAATTCGGGAACGAATCTTGCATACAAAATCATTAATAGTGGACACATATAAATTCGAGCTCCTTTGGAATTTAATGAAATGCAGATATGCACCTTTCTTTCAACACGAATTGATATGTTGTTTAGAGCATGTATACAGGGGGTTGGGGTGGGCAGGGAGGCTGGTCTGCTTTCCCCACTGTTTTGACAATTTACTTTTTTCCGTTATTCTGACATACAAAGTCAGTATTGTCTACATGCACAGTTCAAACTAATATATATATATATATATATATATATATATATATATATATATATATATATATATATGAATTTGTAATGAATACAATTATAAGCATCAACTCCTGTAAGTTTCCCAATATATTGTCAATCACAAATTTTTAAATAGCTGGAAATTTTTAATGCTTGTAAGCTTACATTTATATCAGTAATCAATTTTCTTTCCTTCTGTGAAATGATATATTGTACACCGAAGTAGGACGCTCTCTCTCTTTGTGTAATCAACTGTTTATTATGGATTGCAAATGTAATACCTGCATTTTCACACGGATGTATATTTCGATCATTATTCCCTTATTTGTATATACAAGTTTGTATATGATCATCGATAAATTTTGTGCACGCAATATATCCAACCAAATGCTCAGTGTATATGATTAGATTCCTTATTTCTATAAACCAAAAAACCTCGACTAGACAAGCATTCAATACAGGAAAAAATTTCGACTCTGACATCTCCCCTGATTGAAGACACCTTGTTTGGCACGAGTGAAGTGTGTCGCAGTCTGAATAATGGGATGACAACGTGTTGTAATATTCTAACGAGATACAAATGAAGTTCATCATTTTGTGTCGTGGATTTATCAGAATAAAGAGAATCTAATATTTTCGGTAAGTGCACATCTCCGATACCTGTTGAGTAGACATCCGTATTAAATTTTGATACGGTGTTTTTTTTTTGGCGAATATGCCATGTGCATTACATATTATGCATATGGCATGCACCTGTATTTTGCAAGAATTGATATAAATAATAGATTTTATGCTCTTTACTTATTCCATTCTATCAGTAAGTAATTGGCAAATGATTTCTCCGCATTTATTTCACAAGAAACTGCAAATACTTGCATGCACTTACAAGTCTGCAAGAAAAGCTTCTTTTTTTTTTTTTTTTTTGCATTTTTGTCTAAATTATCTAAACTTTCAGAATGTTGCATTGGTATACAATAAATATTTTGTAATTTTGAGCAAAGTATAATGTTTTAAGATGCGTTTTTATTTGTTTCTTATTCCCTATATATTACTATCGGAGAATGTGCATGCACTGGTCGAGTTCACCTAGAAAAATCCCTCAGGTGGGACAATCACATTTGGGGTATATACGGGTAGAGTAAATTAGGCTACCTGAGAGAAATATGGCGGATAAGATGAGAAAGGTTTACATATTTATTAATTCATGTCAGCTTTAATTACTTTGTACGATAGTTTTCCAAAGGGAAACACTCGGACGTATCCGAAAACGAGCATATTGGTCTATCTATCGTGCGTTAACAATTGTAAATTTTTAGCTTCTTGATAACTACCATTCCAATTCTTTTCAAATTTGGTATGAAGCATCTTTAGGACAAAGGGGACTTAAAATATAAATTTCAGGATTCCTGCACCCTGTGGCCCAAGGGGCATGGGCAAAATCTGCCAAAAAATCGATCAATTTTCAAAAATCTTCTCTACAGCCACACATGTGTAAGAAAAACTAAATGGATAGTGATGTAGAACAGGAAGGCCTCTACCAAAATTGTAAATTTCATGATCCCCGGGGTACTTACCCCAGGGCGGGGCCAAAGTTGGTATATAGTGTTTATGTGTTAAACACAACATGCTTTTTGATGCTATTGATACTAAATGGATATTTAGAAGAAACAGGTAGTCCTTTACCAAAATTGTGAATTTGATGATCTCAGGGGTAGGGGTTACTTAATACTGTTAAAGCAACACACTCTGAATTGATAAACCTTAAAGAAATACAACTTGTGCTGAAATATGAAGCTGCGGAGAAGGCATATCTGGACAGTTTTGAAGACGGGGGCTTTCAAATTATTCCTAACACTGTTTTGAAGACTGGGCAGTCAATGAGTAGTAAAGATTGGGGCAAAACAATAAAAGGCTCCAATCTATCCAAAGAACAAGAAAACTGCTGCATCTGCATGGATTTACCAACAAAACCAAAACGGTTACAAAAATGTGGTCATATATTCTGCAAGGACTGCATTGAACAGTGTTTTAAGTACAAGCCAGCATGTCCCAGTTGTGGCGAGTTTTATGGCAAAGTGATGGGAGACCAGCCTCCAGGGTCCATATCAATGAAGAAAGACTACCAGAGATTGGAAGGTTTCTATGACTGCAGTAGTTGTATCATTGTGACATACTCATTTCTCAATGGATCTCAAGGGGTGTGTTAATATTTTAGAATTTAATCTGGTATTCCTTACCTATATACTACAAATGTTTTTTAAGTCATGTGTTGATATACAATTAATTACGTACATTTTTGCAGTCAATACAATACCTAAGAAGTACAATATTTATTCAATACTTCAACTTCTTTTATAACATTTCACAGCTAAAAATTGTAGGTTATAAATGATTGCCATTTCTGGTTGCCATTTTGAATTCCAATAGGATTTCAATCCCAACCTTAAAAATTGAATACATTAAGTTAGAAAAGTATAAATGACAAGTACACCTCTTTAGTGGTCTTCCAAGGTCACAGGTGTATATATATAAAAACTTGTCCAGTCATGGAAACTACTACATTATCGGGGATATACATGCAAGGTGAAGATAACGAACAGTGATCAATCTCATAACTCCTATAAGCAATACAAGATAGATAGTTGGGCAAACACAGACCCCTGGACACACCAGGGGTAGGATCAGGCGCCTAGGAGGAGTAAGCATCCCCTGTTGACCGGTCACACCCGCCGTGAATCCTATATCCTTATCAGGTAAACGGAGTTATCCGCAGTCAAAATCAGTGTGCCAAGAACGGCTTAACAATCGGTATGAAACACGTCAGACAGCATTTGACCCAATGCGAGGTTGTACTGACGAACTAGATCGTTATAACGACCATAGAATTTGCGAAATGCTGACTTCAATCGAGACTGTTGAAACCCCTGTACCATCAACTTGTTTCTCAGTACCTTACCTCGATTTAAAAACTGACTATACGCAGAACAAGCTCTTGCATATCGAATCAGTTGAGATATATAAACACCATATGCAGGTGATAATGGAATATTGCTACATAAATATGGGAAGTTGACGATGGAGAAGCTGAAATCATCCCGTTTGTTATACAGTTGAGTTGTCAGTTTGCCCATAATGTCTACTTTCAATAAAATATCTAAGTATGAAGCAGAAGTGAACGACTCTGTGGTGTCCTTTATTTTGAGCTCACAGGGATATATCAAATCGACATGAGTGAAAGCTATTATTGTTAATAGACAAAACGTCATCGATATATCTAAATGTCGAATTGAAGGCCACAGCGAGAGATTTTTTCTTCTCGCGTAGAAGTTTTTGAATAAATTCTGCTTCATATGAATATAGAAACAGGTCAGCTAACAAAGGACCACAATTCGTGCCCATGGGAATTCCAACAGACTGTTGGAAGACCTGATCACCAAAGACCATGAAGATATTGTCAGTGAGGAACTCTAGCATATTTTTTATTTCAACTTCAGAGTACTTGTGCGTGGAATCAGAGTGGTGTTTTTGAATGACTGATCACTAGATATGCATATTTCCGTTTTCCGTTTTTGTTGAAGAAGCAACCATCTATGATGTCAAAAAGTCTAGTCTTTAATTTATCGTGAGGAATGGTCGTGTATAGTGTTGAAAAGTCATAGGTTTTAATGTTATTGATTTGGGGAAAATTATGCGATTTCAAGTTTACTAAAAGTTCTTTAGAATTTTTTAGAATCCACATTTGATTAACACCACTTCTGGCATATGTAGTCGCACAGTAAGTTTGAAGTTTCTCCTTCACAGCTGTTAATATTTTCGTGAGGAGCAAAGATAGGGGCTTGGTAGAGCACTTACTGGATCCAGCAATGTATCTTTGTTTGTAAGAGTTTTTATGTAGTTTAGGAATCCAGTATAGGTACGGTAACTCATATTCATTCGACCCATTGACTGGAATATTAAATGTGTCTAAAACTGAAGCATGGTTTTGAAGAATTTCATCTTTTGAAAGGGCAGTTGGAGTATAAGTATGATTACCAAAAGTGGAATTAATGCCAAGTTCGTTTAAAATACAGTTGTAATAATGAGCCTTACAAACAAAGACAATGTTGTTACTAGCTTTGTCAGTTGGAACCAAAACATATTCCTCATGTAACCTATCTTATTCTTTTATCACTTCTGGTTCACTAAACACAGAGGGATATATGGTACGTACTTTTGTTTTCATGTGTCTAATGCGGGATTTTAATATCCCTCTTATGCTTTTAACTCATTCTGACAATGTATCAAGTTCTTCTTTTTCATATTTAGCCATCGTCTGTCATAATCTTCGACAGAACTCATAATAGAGATGAAGTTCTGTCGCCAATTAAAAGACCGAGGTTCTCTGTATTTAGGACCTTTAAGAATGAGTGATTTGAGGTCCTCATTTTAAACTATTATCAACATCACCAGTAAGGACATGTCCAGCTGGACTATAGTTGAAAGAAGATGAGGAACAAGAACATGTTGGTGGATTACGTATAAGATGGTCTATATCTAGGCACTGCAAAGTATATAAATGTATATAAATTGTTAGCTGCTAGGGCTTACAAATTGACACTTGCTATGTAACATGTGGAACTTCATTACAAGCAGATACTGTACCAGGGATTTTTAGGTCTTCTGAGTTACTCGGGTGACCTTTTGCAATTGGTCAGTATCTATCTTTGTCCATCTTGCATTATCATTTGAACATTTTTGGCTTCTTGATAACTACTTTTCCAGTTCTTTTTTAATTTGGTATTTTTTGGACAAGGGTGACATCAATTGTAAATTTCAGGACTCCTGCACCTCCAGGGCATTAGGGGTGGGGCAAACTGCCAACAATTGACCATTTTTCAAAACTCCTTCTTCTCTAAAACCGCATATCTTTAAGAAAAACTAAATACATGGTGGTATAGAACAGGAAGGTTTCTACCAAAATTGTAAATTTTATGATCCCCTGGATAGAGTTTTGGACTTGGGGCAAGGCCAAACCTGGTATATATAGTGTCTATACGTAAATCATTCTTTAATGTTATTGATACTAAATTGGAACTAAATAAATATTTAGAAGGAGTAGGTAGTCATTTACCAAAATTGTGAATATCATGATCCCTGGGGGGTATTGGTTCCAGGACGGACTCCAATATTATTATATACTGATTATTGTGTTTATCATTTGAAAGACTTTTTTAAGTTTGCTGTTACGGTATAAAAACTAAATGCATATTAAGGAAAAGCAGGAAAGGATTTACCAATATTGGGAATTTTGCAACCCAGGGTTTTGACTAGGACGGGTTAAATCAAATTAGTTATATCCTATTAATCGTACATAATATTGTATTATGTAAAGTCGTCCATCATTATAGGCACTTACGGGGGTATTTAAGTTTAAAGAGCACATCATGTTTTATTCTGCTGCTGAAAGTTAGAATTTGGCTTATAAGATATACCTGTATGCAGAACAGGAAAAATTTTCTAGATTCATTGTCCTTAGAGCTAGTGATACTTTTAACTAATACTCGATGACCCATCAGGCATGTGGGCCTCTTGCTTTTCTCCTATTAATTATACAGACATGATTTTTCTCCGCTATAAAGCGGAATTCCGCTCTCCGGATTTCTCATTTCCGCTCTAAATTTTAAAATCCGCATTTGTTAGTATTCCGGAATTTACCGTCATTGATGCGGGTTTTACTTGTTGTAAAATGCTTCCTCAAGTTATATATGTCTTCTGATTGTTCATTGGTTGAATCGTCTCGCTATTCGGTTTTCTCAATCAACAGTTTGTTTAAGGGAAAAGAGTACCAATTCATTTCCCATAGACCTCAATATTAACCTTTGGCCCTCTCACTAATTAACTATATCAATTTTAAACAAATGACCGCAAACATTTCAAAGTTCATTCCAAGTGTTGATAAAAAATGACAAAATATAGATAGGGTCCCGTGCCTTTTATAGGCCATATTTGTACTTTTTTACAACACATAGTAATCTGCAGTAAATTACACACTTCATTTAATCACACCCCTACCATGGTAATTTCCTCAGTCATTTCTCGAGTTTGTGCGATAATTTTTCATCCTGACAATTAATTTGAACCTCTATAATATTTCTTTCAATTCCAAATAATTTCACTCTTGATATTAGCCAATCACTCAACACTTAGACATTTATACCTCCGCTCAATCTTGGGTAAACTGCGTCCGGGTTACGCATACGGGGGTTTGGTACTCTCATTCCTTAAGTAACTGATCTCGTTTTAAAACAATGTCTGCACACGTTGTGCAGCGAGGTGGCGATGTAAAAACTATCGATAAGGACCTACGTAATGTATGGGAATGGCTGGAGAAGGTAGTCAAACCTTCACAACTTTAATATGGGTCTCTGGAAGTCATTCCTGAGGGGCTTTCAAATGTTAAAATAACCGTTTTCGGCCGGGGGTCTTCGGCCCCCTGGACCCCCAGATCAGGGACGCTGCCCCATGACACCCCGCTGGGGGAGGACCCTCAGACCCCCCCCCCCTTCAGCTTTTTTTTGTTTTCTTAGGAATCATGTCTGATTATATAGGGAAAAAAATACCAGGGAATTTGAAATCACTACTTTATGGAGCTAATTCATAACTGGATATGTTTTTTATAAAAATAATAATAATAATAATGTACCCTCAAAGAAAGCACCAAAAGCCAAAGATCTAATACTCGTGCATGTTAATTTGTATCAAATAAAGGATTCAGAGGATGAAAAAAATATTTACCATCTTGATAGATATACTTGTTTGTTTAGATTTTTAAGGGTATGATATTCATAATGTTTACAACAAAGCTTGTATCAGTTCACACACCTAAATTTTTGTTTGTTATCATCAATGTTTAGCCTGAGCATCCAAATCCTGGACGGCAGTACAAAGGAATAGTTCGCTCTGGTTACGTTCCTAACAACGAGAGAGGAAGGCTGGTGGCTAAGCTGCTCAACATAGCATTCAGCAGACGATTGGTTTTTACCATTGGTCACTCTCGCGTTACAGGCCAGGATGGAGTCATCACCTGGAATGATATACACCATAAAACCAGACCCACTGGAGGACCAGAAAGGTGAGTAGTGTTTGGGGTTATTTTATGCGAGGGTTGTTTTTATTGGTTGAGGACTCTGATCATCATAAAACACATACTTGCAGGTTTGGGTATCCAGACAATACATATCTTGACCGCGTATTGGAGGAGTTGGCGGCAAAAGGAGTCACTCCAGAGTCAGCCGATGATCCACTGGAATACAGCGAGTACTCGAAGTTTATAAAGTTATATGGCTAAATTATCAAACAGAAACAGTGACAGCACTGAAAACCAACTGTTTATTCACAGTATCCAGATAGATGACTTCTTATTGGAATACAACTGATAATTCATATTGATTTATATGTATAATATTGATTTATATAATGATTTATATGAATAATGTTAATTTATATGAATAATATGAGAGTTTAAAAGCACTTGTCCATGCAGTGAAATAATAGTTTTTGTTTTGTAGCATTATTTAGATATAGATTTGTTAATCTTGAGTAAATTCATGTAAAAAAATTCCATTTGTTAACACCTTGTGAGAATAGAAAAATTGCCTAAACATATTCATCATTTTATTCTAATATGCTGTACAAATATTTTGCTGATTGTTCAGGTATTATTCATAATCCAAATTACATGTAATATATCTTGGAGTAACATGACCGGCCAATATTCATAAAGTCAGAATTAAAAGTTTTTTTTACTGAAAATTAAGTTATATAATTATGCATCAATGTGATGAGTAGTGATGGTGAGAGAAAACATATTTACGTGTAAAAACAGAATTTTGGCATGATCCATTAAATGGCAAAGTTTTATGATATTCATGCCTGAAATTCAACCACCATCAATGTGAGCAGTTGCAAATGTTATTTTCAGCCAGTCTACGAGATCTTCGATTTGCAACACACAATATGGCTTAGTGAACCTATTTTCTAACGTGCAGAAACGCACTGAATGATCATTGGCATAAACACATCATTTTATTGTAGTAATATGTTGTACAATATTTTGTTGATTTTCAGATATTTATGATATTGAGGACTTCTGGCAGTCTCAGAAATATCTTTCAATTTCAAATCAGGAGATATTAATGTTATGATTTCTGTCTTGCAATATAGATAAAAGCTTAAAATGTAAATTTGACAAACTGAGAAATTGAATATCGATTCCTTCACTCTGTAAATCATGTATATGTTCATTCAATGTTGATTTATATAAATGTTTTAGCTCACCTGATCTTAAAGATGAGGTAAGCTTTTCAGATCAAAACGTTGTCTGTTGTCCATCCGTGTAAACTTTTTAGATTTTTTACTTTTCTCAAGAACCACAAGGTCAATTTCAACCAAATTTGGCACAAAACATGCTTGGGTGAAGGAAATTCAGGTTTGTAAAAATGAAGGATCATACCCCCTTCCAAGGGGAAGAAAATTCAACTGAAATATAGATGGGGAATTTTTTTTCTGAAGAACTACCGAATTAGAATTGCATGTAAACTTCCTTATACCAGTTTAATGAAGATTTAAGAAATAATGATGCCACACTGGAATCATAATAGAATATTAACATTTTACATTGGGCTATATAGGAAAATACTTTAGTGTTGATTATAGTTTGTTCATACATGTATCATGACCGCACCCCCCACCCCACCCCACCCCCAGCACCTTGTTGGGGCCACAGGAGGGAAGTGAACTATTGCATATATTATAGGAATATATTTTAAGAATAATAGTAGAGTTCAATTTGTCAAATTGACATGCAAACATCCTCTGTTGTACAAATTTTTGGGTTTAGGTGGTTCAGAATCTTACACTGGAATATTATCAGGAACATTCTTCGAAAATAATCTTAAAAACCACCAAGATACCGTACATGTGTATGGTGAAATTAATATGTAAGAGTCCTTATAAAGTGTAGATTTAAGCTTGCTTGTTCCTAATATGATGCCAGGGGCCAGGATGGGGCTCCAGCAAGAATTTCAAATTTTACATCGGACTGTATGGAAACCCTTAAAAATTGTCAACTTGATAAGTAGGCATTCTCATGTAGTGTAGATTCAAATTTGTAACTATCATAGCTCCTTAGTTCAGGGTTTATGTTGGAAATGGAATATACTGGATAATTCTTTACTACAAGAAAACAAAACGTCAAATTAATTTGAGAGAACCCTTATGTATAGTGTAGATTCGAACTGCATCATGCTTTGTATGACAAGGGTGAGACCATATATTAAAGTGGAACCTAATGATATGAATAATTATTATGAATATTTTTCTGATTTTTTTTTAACTTCTTATTGTATCTTTTTAATGTAAAGCGCTAATTGGAGATTTTAAATTGATTAGAGTGCTATGCCAATGCTAGGTTGAATCCTTTATTAGGGTGCAATACAAATTTTAGTATTATATTGTATCATTACAATTTGTAAAGACACCGACACCACAATATTTAAGAAATGTAAATTCAACGATTTCTTATTATATCTTGATTATAATGAATATTCAACTGATGAATAAATTATTTCATGAAGCATGTACATCATACACTGTGCCATAATGGGTTTGTTTTTTGCAGTTTTTTTAGTTGGAAATATTACTTCTTTACACAATAAATAGTTCAAACGAATGTATTATTTGTAATTTTTTGTTTGCCTATCTCTAGACAGGATTGTATTGGTACAGCAATGTCGGTCTGTCCAGGTTTTCTGCACATTTCTCTCATATGCTTGCACAGATCGATTTTTATGGAAATTGTAAGTTACTAAAACCGACAGTTATGGGGCTTTTTGGTATCTGGGTAGCGCAGAAGTAGCACTCTCACGTCTCACTGTTGTGACCCCGAGTTCGAACCCCATGATCGGCAGTGGTAGTTTGTGGTCGCCCACTCTGACACGTGGGTTTACTCCGGGTAATCTGGTTTCCTTCCACATAATAATCCCCTAGTGCCAACATCCGTACATCAAAAGGACCCCATTGGAAATTTTCAAGCTTTGGAGATTTGATGGGTTATCCTTGGTATTTATGTATGCATATTTGTATGTATGTATGTACCAAATAAACAGTTATTTACCTATGTATTTATTTTTGAACAGTATGGGGAGACCATGCATGGTTTGTTTGTCTATCTCCTGGCACAGCTAGGTTTGTATCAATTCATGCAGTGTTACTGCATGGATTTTGAAGATATACATATTAGGGGCAAGATCAAAAACTAAATATGATGAATGTTGAAACTAATCGATTAACAAGTAAAAACATGAGTATAAATAACACTGTATACCTTTTCTACTGTTTATTCACAAATAAAAGTGTACATTAAAACTATGAAATGTTCATTAAAATATAATATCATTATGTGGTTTTTAACAGTCGCTTGTCTTTTCTCTTTTTCCACCAAAGTGTAATCGATGTACGATGACAGCAACTTATGGGAGTTTTTACCAGGTTGATGAAATTGCACAATTTCTTTAGAAAATTTTCAATGATAAGTACATGTATGTATTTGATTGACAGATTAACTTACTCTATGATAATTTTGAAAAACTTCCCTATTATTGATACATGTACGCTTTTATGACTATGGATTGCAGTACAAATTTCACAGAATTTCACTTTTGTCTGCGTTGTGGTAATTTTAAACATTTACTTGTTGTGGACTGTTCCGTGCTGTCCTGTGCTTTCTCCCAGTTTTGTCTGATGCTGTGAAGTTGATGTAAACTTGCACACTAAACTTTCTACATGTATTGCTATACAAGTCCCAGCTAAGAATGCAGTATTTTACTATGACTTGGTAAGCAATCCACATGGAATTTAGGTGACTAAGATCTGGGGTCCTACGTAAGGTATATGTTTGTCCGACAATACTCCTACAGTTTTCTTTGATATTACGCTGGGTATTTTTACATACGTGGACATTGTCAGGAATTCGTGACAGAATATTGAACTTTGTTATTTTTTGTAAAAAATTTACATACAAGGTACATAATTAATCCGACTAAATCCTACAATTTTAAACGAATTTTGTGTGTATATTTATATGCAGGAACTTGGTGCATATAAACTAAGTGTGTTCATGTCAGGGGTTACATATTTGCAAATATTTAAAAAAAAAAAAAAAAAAAAAGATGAGCTGTTTGTTGAATTACCCTCAGGGTACTAGGTCTGACCAGCTACTAGTAACTGGTAGCAGCTATGGATAACTACATCTACAATATGGATACAGCTATGAATAACTACATCTACAGTATGATACAGCTATGAATAACTACATCTACAGTATGATACAGCTATGAATAACTATATCTACAGTATGATACAGCTATGAATAACTATATCTACAGTATGATACAGCTATGGATAACTACATCTACAGTATGAAACCGCTATGAATAACTACATCTACAGTATGATACAGCTATGAATAACTATATCTACATTATGATACAGCTATGGATAACTACATTTACAGTATGGATACAGTTATGGATAACTACATTTACAGTTATGGATAAACACGTCTCATCACACATTGATAATTACAATTTCTATCTTGAATATTTCACTTGAAATAGTTACTCAAACTTCTGTACATTTTATACTCCCATGGGTACTTTCAGTACTTAGATTATATTGTTATCATGAGTTCATTTTCTGATCGTCGCAAATAACACTAATTGTCTCCGTTCACACTAAGTAGGGTGGGTACTCCTGGACTCAGTAAGTGTGGCTAGTAACGATGATATTATCTGCGTAATGTTTTATGGAGTTTTATAGTTTTTCTCATAAAGAAGTACGTATAAAATGCAATTACCACGTATAATATGACCACAAACCATTCAGGGGCGTACTTAATATTAAAGAATTTATATCAAGACCTATCATTAAATCGTACTTAATATCAAAGAATTTATATCAAGACCTATCATCAAATCGTACTTAATGTCAAAGAATTTATATCAAGACCTATCATCAAATCGTGGAAAATTAAAGTTGGGTTCATCTTATTCATAAGCAGATGTAACTTCAACTCTGTGATGGATACACGTCAATGTATGTTACAAAGTTCAAACATCTGCCTTAATTATTGAACTCCACTTATCTTCAATTTGAAATAGGTCAAATTATTAGACCCGAGGGGCAGCAGGGGTTTGTGTCCACATCCCCAAAACTTTGAAAAAGTAAAGAGAGTAGCAATAGGAATATATTAATTAAAAGCAAAGAATGTTAAAATATTCGACTTCACAATGGATATGACAGGCACAAAATGATAATAAATTGAGTGGATTTTAAAAATTGCTGACTGTCTTCATCTGTGGTTGATCAACTCCACAGATCCCCCTCGCAATAATCGATGAGACGAGTCTTCTTTGAATTGAAGTAAGACTATTGCATTAAGGTAGCTCCATCCTCATGTGACTTATCAATATTAATGGTTAAAAGTGGAAAAACTTTATTAATTCCCACTCAATATAGTTTAATTTAATTAATAACCAAAGAAAATGTATATGTTGCCACCTTTTTAAAGATGTCAGACACACAAAAACAGAAGTTATACACATCAACATAAGAAAATCACACATTTTCGTTAAACAGAATAACAGAAATAGATAAAAACTTGTTGAAATGACAAAATTTAAATATCAACAGTTTTAAAAAACGGCTAATTCATAAATATGTATAGATTGATTGTGGATATTAGGGAAACCAATGTATAATAGACATCCAGTAGAGGAAATTCCAGCAAAGGAGTTATTGCCCTTGACAACATTTTTTAAATCATAATTAATCGATTATCTATGTGAAATATAAACTTTTTCAGTATTTAAAGTTTACCAGATTTTTTATTATATCCAGTGAATAAAATTCCTGAGAAAGATATATTTCTATCATGTGCAAAGTTTAATATGATTTTTGCAAAAACCTATGACATCACATGAGGATCAATCAACCTTAAATCACTGAACGAAAAACTCTGAGACGATTGGTTGTCATCTTTTCAAAGAGCGTCGAAGGTCCATTATCCCATTGGTTTCCATGTCAGAGTATTAAAAATTAAATGTCACTATTGATGGTCAATACCTTACAAGAATGAATGTGCGTGATACCATGACAACTTTATGGAAATTATCAAAAGAGATACTGTCTATTATTATTTTTATTTTATTTTTGTTTTCGCTGTAAAGACCTATGATGACCAATATTTGCTTGTTTGTTGGATCCTTCGCTACCATATCAATAGGACTTTGAGTCGAATGTGGATGTTTCCCTAACATTCCTTAACTTAGGAATCTGAAAATTGATATATATGTTGTTATCCAATGAAAGGCCAAGATAACGTACAGTGATCAATCTTATAACTCCTATAAGCAATACAAAATAGAGAGTTGGGCAAACATGGACCCCTGGATATATCAGAGGTGGGATCAGGTACCTACGAGGAGTAAGCATCCCCTGTTGCCCGTCACACCGGCTGTGAGCCCTATATATATTGATCACGGATCTCCACCACCGCATTTTCAAAATCAATAGGGGTATATCCCACAAGTATTCTTAGAAGGTAAATAACACTCGAGGTACTCCCACAAACCATTCAAATGTTTTACAGTACTGTAGACCTGTCGCACAACCCAACACGAGTACCAAAATAGGTACGCAATACACCCATCACAAGCTCATGTAGGGTGATTTTCGTCAGCCATGAATTGTAGAACTTTACTGCAAGTAGTATCAGCCATCATCAAGCTGTGACAGACTTTCTTTTGCATCGCATGAATTGAAGACCATAGCTTAAAGAACTGCGACAAGAGGTAAATAAACAATCAAGAGGTTTGTGAATAAAATAGTTTCCCAACATCGACAAAGTTCTGCAGCATCAAAGAAAAGCTATTTTTAAAAAAAAAAAATGGAAATAAAAACCTTGCATCTTAAAGTTGGCCTGTGTGAAATGGAGAAAACGTGTACTCACTTTATGATATTTCCCCAAAACTGTTTAAGTTTAACAACCTGTAATTTTTTTTTATGCCCCCCTTTGAAAAAGAGGGGGCATATTGTTTTGCACCTGTCGGTCGGTCGGTCGGTCTGTAGACCATGTGTTGTCCGCTCAATATCTTGAGAACCATTCACTTGATGATAATGATATTTCATATGTGGGTTAGTTATGAGAAGAAGAGGGTCCCTATTGTTTTTCAGGTCCAAAGGTCAAGGGTCAATCTACTCTGGACATAGGAATATAATGTCCGCTCAATATCTTGAGAACCCTTTGCTTGAAAGACATCAAACTTGGCACACTGGTACATCCTAAGGAGTAGATGACCCCTATTGATTTTGAGGTCATATGGTCAAAGGTCAAGGGTCAAACTGGGCATAGGAATATACTGACCATTCAATGTGTAGAGAACCCTTTGCTTGGCAGACATGAAACTTGGTACGCCAGTACATCTTCAGAAGAAGATGACCCCCATTGATTTTGAGGTCACATGGTCAAAGGTGAGGGGTCAAACTGGACATAGGAATATACTGTCCGTCAAATATCTCGAGAACCCTTTGCTTGACAGACATCAAACTTGATACACTGGTACATCTTCAAGAGAAGATGACCCCTATTGATTTTGAGGTCACATGGTCAAAGGTCAAGGGTCAAACTTGACATGGGAATATACTGTCTGCTCAGTATCTTGAGAACCCTTTTCTTGGCAGACATCAAACTTGGTACACTGATACGACTTCAGGAGAAGACGACCACTATTGATTTTGAGGTCACATGGTCAAAGGTCAAGGGTCACACTAAACAGGAATATACTGTCCGTACAATATTTTGAGAACCCTTCGCTTGACAGACATCAAACTTGGTACACTGGTACATCTTCAGGAGAAAATTATTCCTATTTATTTTGAGGTCACATGTTTAAAGGTCAAGGGTCAAACTGGACATAGGAATATACTGTCCGTTCAATATCTTGAGAACCCTTTGCTTGACAGACATCAAACGTGGTACACTGGTACGTCTTCAGGAGAAGACGACCACTATTGATTTTCAGATCACATGGTCAAAGGTCAAGGGTCAAACTGGACATTAGAATATACTGTCTGCTCCATATCTTGAGAACCCTTTGCTTGACAGACATTAAACTTGGTACATTTGTACATCTTCAGGAGAAGATGACACCTATTGATTTTGAGGTTGCGTGGTCAAATGTCAAGGGTTAAACTGTACTTAGGAATATACTGTCCGCTCAATATCTTGAGAACCCTTTGCTTGACAGACATAAAACTTGGTACACTGGTACATCTTCAGGAGAAGATGACTACTAATTATTTTAAGGTCACATGGTCAAAAGTCAAGGGTCAAATTGGACATAGGAATATACTGTCCGTTCAATATCTTGAGAACCCTTTGCTTGACAGACATCAAACTTGGTACACTGGTACATCTTCAGGAGTTGATGACCCCTATTGATTTTTAAGTCACATGGTCAATCCACTCTTGACATAAGAAGATATTGTCTGCTCAATATTTTGAATTGATGATACTACTCTCAATTAAATGATGTGTGTGTGTATAATCCTTTTTAATTTTGCACCATGGGGGGCATATGTGTTTTACAAACATCTCTTGTTTTTTTTAAACTTGAAGAAAGTAAAATCATTGTCGTATACACATTTTCGATACTTATACAATTTGTAAAATAAGAAGGTATTCTCTTGATCAAACTGTGAGAAGTTAGAGAGACGAATCAGTACTCTCATTGAAATACTTCCTCAAAACTGACCAAGTTCAACAATCGGTAATTTTCTCAAGAATTGAAGACAATCAAAATCCTTGCCACATGTTCATATTCAATGCCCATACAAACACTCTGTAAAATAAGGGTTTCACTTGAAAACAGCCCGGGGAGAGGGAGGGGGGGGGTCGCCGGACAAATTATGTACTCTCCATATAACATTAAATTTCAAATAAAAATGGCAAAACTCCTGCAAGAGAGGTCAAAATGAATCAAAATTGCAACATGATCTGGAGTGACCCACAAAAAGCTACATAGCAAGTTTTAGCTTAAATTGTGACAGATAAATGGAAATGGACAAACCAAAAAACGGCTTATAAAAACGAATTTTTAAAATACCAGTTATTCCGCCCTATCAACTTTGATGAATCGGACAAATAGTATTCTCTTTAGAGAAGTGGAGAGGCATAGCCTTCATCGACTTCTCTTCGCAAGCATTCATGTTTTGATTCTGGAAAACGTGTAAATGCCGGAGTCGGTGACGGTTTATGCTTCAACCGACGTTTCGACTCAGATGTGCCTGGATTTACGCAATAGACAATTTGTTTTCAAACATTTAACAGCAATGCACAAAACCGTCACACGTACTTGCTTTTAATCCATTTTCAATATGCCCCTGTCCTGGGTTTAAATCACAACTCTGATTACGTCAGCCTGCTTTTCTCTTTTACTGGTCCCCTATTGTGACAGCTCCCAAGACCAGTTAACGTAAACCCGGGACAGGGGACATGTTGAAAATGGATTAAAAGCAAGTAAGTGTTGATTTCTTTATGACAGTTTTGACCACGCGACCACAAAATCAATAGGTGTCATCTTCTCCTGAAGATGTACCAGTGCACCAAGTTTAATGTCTGTCAAGCAAAGGGTTCTCAAGATATGGAGCAGACAGTATATTACAATGTCCAGTTTGACCCTTGATCTTTGACCATGTGATCTGAAAATCAATAGGGGTCGTCTTCTCCTGAAGACGTACCAGTGTACCACGTTTGATGTCTGTCAAGCAAAGGGTTCTCAAGATATTGAACGGACAGTATATTCCTATGTCCAGTTTGACCCTTGACCTTTAAACATGTGACCTCAAAATAAATAGGGATAATTTTCTCCTGAAGATGTACAGTGGACCAATACAAGTTTGATGTCTGTCAAGCGAAGGGTTCTCAAAATATTGAATGGACAGTATATTCCTGTCTGGTGTGACCCTTGACCTTTGACCATGTGACCTCAGAACCAATAGTGGTCATCTTCTCCTGAAGTCGTATCAGTGTACCAAGTTTGATGTCTGTCAAGAAAAGGGTTCTCAAGATACTGAGCAGACAGTATATTCTCATGTCAAGTTTGACCCTTGACCTTTGACCATGTGACCTCAAAATCAATAGGGGTCATCTTCTCTTGAAGATGTACCAGTGTATCAAGTTTGATGTCTGTCAAGCAAAGTGTTCTCGAGATATTTAATGGACAGTATATTCCTATGTCCAGTTTGACCCTTGACCTTTGACCATGTGACCTCAAAATCAATAGGGGTCATCTTCTTCTGAAGATGTACTGGCGTACCAAGTTTGATATCTGTCAAGCAAAGGGTTCTCTAGACATTGAATGGTCAGTATATTCCTATGCCCAGTTTGACCCTTGACCTTTGACCATATGACCTCAAAATCAATAGGGGTCATCTACTCCTTAGGATGTACCAGTGTGCCAAGTTTGATGTCTTTCAAGCAAAGGGTTCTCAAGATATTGAGCGGACATTATATTCCTATGTCCAGAGTAGATTGACCCTTGACCTTTGATCTTTTGACCTGAAAAACAATAGGGATCCTCTTCTACTCATAACTAACCCACATATGAAATATCATTATCATCAAGTGAATGGTTCTCAAGATATTGAGCGGACAACACATGGTCTACAGACCGCCCGACCGACCGACCGACAGGTGCAAAACAATATGCCCCCTCTTTTTCAAAGGGGGCATAAAAATCTGGGTACGAGTTCTCCTGGAGAAAAACTCTGCAATCAAACACATAAAAATCTGGGTACGAGTTCTCCTGGAGAGAAAAAACATATTTGGAAAAAAAATTGTTATGAAAATCTAGGTACGAGTTCTCCCGGAGAAATAAAACTTAAATCATTTTATTAAATGGATTCTCATTGGAGAAAAACTATGTCTTTATTGTTATATAAATTCTGGTAAGAGTTCTCCTGGAGAAAAACTTTGTCATTATATAATAATCAAAATTTTGATACGAGTTTATCTCATTACCATTTTAGGTATTGGAATCTGGGTACAACATCTCCTTGAAAAAATCGAGGATTTCATACATTATACATATCGGGGATCACGTGACAGTATGGCATGGTGGACGTGCTTTTTTAGCAGAGCTTGATTCGATGTGAAAATCTGATTTTGTCTGATTTGTGAGAACTGTAAAGTGTTTTTAGAGAAAGTAGGATCCATGACTCATTCTACTAGAGGAAACAAAAGTAAGAGGAAGAGGAAAAACAGCAACCCAACGAAAATATCTCGATATAAAGTATACGAGAGTCCGAACAAAGAAAATTCAGACAATATGGCGGAGAGTGAAATGGTCAATGAGGACAGTAGTATGTCTCTTAGTGGGAAGGAAGAGGATGTTTCAGTGGACAAAACAACTTCAGCTTCTGGTGAGTGCTGTTATTTAGGTCCAATCAAAGAATCTGACTCAGAGTTGCATAATTTACTTTTACCACCCCCTGCCCATTCGAACACACCATCACGACCAGACTGGGTTGAAGAGATATTTAAGAAACTAGTTCATATAGATGAAAAGTTGTCCAAAGTCAACGAAATAAACGAAAAACTTTCAGTAGTGGTTGAGAGGGTGAACACTTTTGAAGCTGACCTAGATAAATTAAAGAGGAACTCAGGTAACGTATCCAACACAATAGGGAGGTCAAAGGGCAAATCCAACATCTAGAGGAAACACAGAAATCTCTGGAAGATACAGTTACCGATCTACAGTGTAGAAGTATGAGGGACAATTTATTATTTTTTGGATTAGCGGAACGTAAAAATGGCAGAGAGAACTGCGCAACACTAATAGATGATTTTTGTGAGAATCAACTAGGACTTCCTTCAGTGTCCGAAAATATTGAACGAGCACATAGACTGGGTGGGCGGAACGAAGAACGGACAAAACCACGGCCCATAGTAGTGAAATTTGCCTCATACAGAATGAGAGAAAAAGTGAGGGAGAAGGCAAACAGATTAACAGGAACATCCTTCAGTATACAGGAACAGTTTCCAAAGAAAATACAAGAGAAGAGGAAAATGTTGATTCCTATTATGAATGAAGCAAGGCGTAATAGGAAAAGTACGAAACTGGTTAAAGAAAAACTCTATATTGACGGAGTCGAATACACCGGTCACTCGAATGCTGATGCATAGGGCAGACAGGAGAATACCCCATGTGAAAATTTGAAAGTAATATCCTGGAATATTAATGGAGGGTTTTCCACAAAAATTACAGAGCAAAATTTCAGAAATTTCATTCTCACATACGACATTATACTTTTGACTGAGTGCTGGCTAGAAAAAAACTATAACCAACATATTGATGGTTTTGATTGTTACTTTTTCCCTAGACAAAGGAGCAAAAGTATTCAAGGAGGTGGAACAGTTATTATGATCCGTAAATGTATCTGTAAATTTGTGAAACTTGTCAAAAACCAACACGATTCCATTATATGGCTTAAAATTCAAACTGTGCTGCGGAATTTGGATGATGATTTATACCTAGGATGTGTGTATATCCCCCCAAGTAATTCAAGCTTTTACCGACTTTATGATTGTGATATCTTTAGTGAATTGGAGAATCAAATAGTGTTATATCTGGCTAAAGGGAAGGTGATGACACTTGGGGACCTAAATGCAAGAACTTCAAACAAGGCTGATTTCATAGCGGATGATATACTTAACAGCGATATTTTAAGTGAAGTGGCCGAAATGATCACTTGTGAGAACGACCGTATTTTGCCGGTTCGAGTCAACCCTGATGTAATACTGAACGATTACGGTTCCAAACTTTTATCGATGTGTAAATCCAGTGGGCTACGTATATTAAATGGACGACATAAACAAGCAATGGACAGGGATTATACATTCATGGGAGCGAGGGGTTTAAGTGTGGTGGACTATTGTATTTCTACCCCGGAAATATTCGAGTTAATAGATAAATTCATTGTCTCCAATTTCACCACTTACTCAGACCATGCACCTTTACATCTTCAACTTAAAGCTGGGAATTTTAAATTCGAAGAGCGGCCTAATAATACCGATTTACCTTCATTTGAGAAAGTTAGGTGGGATGCCGATTCTTTAGAAAAAGCCAAGTGTGCACTGATATCGTGTGTGGAATCTTTACAGACAGCAGCTGAAACACCCGATGAAGAGCAACAAAGAACGATTGATTCGTCTGTGGACCATTTTACAACAGAGATCGCGGATGCTATGGAGCCGTTCTTCGCACTGAAATCTAGACTAAACTATCAGCGTTAAATTGCTCACTCAAACGTATCATCGCCTATTGACAAGCCATGGGTACCCACTGAGCTGAAACGAAAATACAATGTCTACAGGAGTGACCTCCGATTATTCAATCGCAATAAAAACTCTGTAAAGCATCAAAATCTCATGCAATCAAAGAAGGAATATAAAGCTTTAGCATCGAAATTAAAAAGACGATACCAACGCGCAGAAGGGAACATGCTTGATAGTATGCGCAAACACAACCCTAAGGCATTTTACAGACTATTTAAAAGGAAAAAGGGACAGCCCAAAAATGTTAACCCTGGTGTCTTCTATGAACACTTTAAGGAACTAACAAGTAATTCGAACACGACTGCGACTACCAACCCTGAGCGTGCGAACGACAATCTCTGTGTTTTTGAAGAACTTGACTGTGAAATAACAGAAACTGAAATCACCGATGCTATCAAACGATTAAAGAGAGAAAAATCGCATGGAACGGACTTGTTGATTAATGAATATTTTATTGAATTTAAAAATGTTCTTGTACCTATTATTCACAAATTGTTTAATCGCATTTTTTTCATCAGGTTTCTTCCCTCAAATGTGGTCAAAGTCGGTCATTGTTCCAATACTAAAGAAAGGGGATGTATTAGACCCAAATAATTATAGAGGTATTAGCTTAGTTAGTTGTTTCTGTAAATTATTTACTTCTATTTTGAACCAGATATTATTGTTATGGTCAAATTCCAATGATGTTATTACCGATGCGCAGTTTGGTTTTCAGCCAAAGCGGGGCACAGCTGAGGCTATATTTAGCCTGAGTTCAATTATTGATATGACATTATGTAAGAAAAAAAAGTTGTACTTCTGTTTTATAGATTTTAAAAAGGCGTTCGATTCAATTGAAAGAATAAAATTATGGAAAAAACTTAGCACTGTTGGCATAAAGGGGAAACTACTCGGTATTATTCGTGTGATGTATGAAAATATGAAGTCGTGTGTCAGATCAGCAGGAATGTTGTCTGAGGTTTTCAAAAATGATATCGGTTTATTACAGGGGGAAGTATTGTCACCCATACTTTTTTCATTATATGTTAATGATTTTGAGATCGAATTCTTAACAAAAGGAATGATCCCTGTACAAATACAAGAATTAAATCTGTTTGTCTTGATGTATGCAGACGACATGGTTATTTTTTCCGAAAGTGCTAATGATTTGCAGAGCATGCTGGATACACTTTTTACCTATACCACAAAGTGGGATCTTTCAGTGAATGTAGAAAAAACAAAAATAGTTATTTTCAGAAATGGGAGTAAACTTAGCAGTAATGAAAGGTGGCATCTGAATGGGGAGCCTATAGAAATTGTTGATAAATTCACATACCTGGGTGTTTTAATGAATTACAATGGAAAGTTTAGCACCACACAAAAGCAATTGGCCAGCCAGGGCAGAAAAGCAATGTTTTCCTTGAAATCTAAAGTCAGCCAAATGTATTTAAACACAGAAACAATGTTATCCTTATTTGATACATATGTTGCAAGTATACTTAATTACAGTTGTGAAGTTTGGGGTAGCCATAGTGCAAAGGATGTTAAAAAGGTGCACTTGGAATATTTGAAGTCTGTACTGGGTGTCAGGAAAAATACAAATAATGGTATGGTGTATATAGAAACAGGCAGACTGCCCATGAACATTGTTCGCTGGTTTAGAATTTTTAAATTTTGGTTTAAATTATTACAAAGTGAAAATTGTATATTGAAAACATGTTACAAAAGTTTACGTGAAGAAGCAGACAAGGGTGGAAATCGTGTGATTAATTGGGCTATCCATATAAAAAACAAACTATTTGATATAGGTTTGGGTCATATTTGGTGTAATCAAGAATATAATGGCGTATATTGTAATACTTATTTCCCAATAATTAAGCAAAGAATTTCTGATATTTTTGTGCAGAGTATTGTTGAACAAATCAACTCCTCACCAAGATGTAAAATTTATATGTACATTTATGACTATTTTTCATTGCAATTTTACTTGATGAAGGCTATACCACATGTTTATAAAAAACATATTAGTAGAATTAGAATGTCTTCGCATAATCTTGCCATTGAGAGTGGACGTCATTTTAATGTAGCAAGAAATAACCCTATTGTAAACTTTGTAATTTAGATATTGAGGATGAATTTCATTTCATTTTAAAATGCCCTTACTTTATTGAATTACGCAGGAAATATATCAAGAAGTATTATTGGAAAAACCCATCTGTTTTTAAACTTATACAATTATTAAGTGTAAAAAATTTCAAAGAGTTGTGTAATTTGGAGAAATATCTTTACTGTGCCTTTAATTTACGTAATGATTTACTTATGTAGCATTCTCTGTCTATAAATTCACATCAGTATTGTGTAACATACCATATAATGTCATGCCATGCCATACTATACAATTGTTAACTTGTTTATTATTTTTGTAAACATGTATGCCATAAGACGTATGTCTTCAGCAATAAAGAATAATAAATACTTTTGTAGGATACATAATTTGCTATGAACATGCCTTTCAATTGAATTTAAAAAAAAGTAAATACAATGATCATACTTGTTTGTTGTTTTGTTTTTCATTTGAATTGCCGTTTGGCTTGAGACGATAATTAGTATAATTATTGCAATTAAACACCAATTTTAAACCTGCGACATTGTATTTTTATAGCGTACCTCTATTCTTCGGCACATGGAGGAAAACTCGTACCCTGATTTATATGACAAAATGACGAAGTTTTTTTTACCAGGAGAACACGTACTCAGATTTTTATGACAGAAATGACAAAGTTTTTTCTGTAGAAGAACTCGTACCCAGATTTATCCAATAAAATGACTGGGGTTTTTTCTCCGGGAGAACTCGTACCCAGATTTTTATGACAGAAATGACAAAGTTTTTTTTTCGGGTGGGTGTAAATGTAGTCCGGGACATATGTCCCGCGATGTCCGATATTAATGTTTGCCGATTTATCGTTATACGTTAGTTTTTCTTCAATTATCTTACTGAATATGTTTTAAGACGACCACCAAGAGTCTTCATTGTGAATTTGGTGTGTGGAAATTGCCTAATTATGTAATAAATGGCTTTTATTTTTTCTTCAGGGTGTAAAGGTAGTCCCGAAGATTTTACGAAGAAAACGCATTTCCGGTTTTTGTTTTTGCCTTGTTAATAATTGAAATAAAACTTTTTCTGTGTTTTATGTTGCTTTTGCTCTTGTTTAGATATTGTTTGATATCATGATAAAAAAGATTTACGAAATATTCACCATGTTATACGAATGCGCGTCCTTTTTATGGGACATCGCTTCGGTGGTTGACTCGACACGAAGAGTGTAAAATTAAAACCGGAATAAGGTGACAGTTTCAACCCGTATTATGAATAGCTCTACAAGTGAAGTGTAATATATCTAGCAAGGAAAATTAATTACAACTGATATAAAGTACCATAAATAATATGAATAACATAACAAAATATATTGATATCAAATCTTATTTAAGATTTGATATCAATATATTTTGTTATGTTATTCCAGGGACCTATATACTAAGTATATAGGTCCCTGCTTATTCATACAGTCTCTTATTCTGTAACTGTTATAATAACTGAATAGTGCTATAGATTATGCCGGGTTTCAATTTGTTATTTTAAATTTAGAATCATGACATTCTGTGATATTTTATACCTGAATAAAATGAAATACATGTAAATATATAAAAACTGCCCTCTCTATGGAATATCTACAGTTAATGTAGATGTTGCATTTTTTAATGAACAGGGGCGGATCCAGGTATTGTGGTTACGGGGGGGGGGGGACTTTATGAGGCAAGGGGGTCTGGATTTTATAGGACTTGAAATATGTCTCCTATTTAGTCATTTGTACTATTTTCTATCATTTTTAATAAGGTGAAATTAATAAAATGACGCAAATTTTAAGTAATTCAAGAAATCAAAAGATTTTGTCATTTATTTCTCCGGGAGTATATTGAAATTTTATCTTCAATGCCATTAAAGATGTCTATGATAGATAAGAAAATTTAGCATTATTATCAATCAATACACGGATTTACTAATTGATGTGTGTTGCTATCAAGATTAATTATCGTCTCATGATTATTCAAACGCAGCTCTAAGTGCGCACATGATTTAACGATGAGAAGTAAATTACTTGCTCCTGCTTTACTTGAGTGGTTGACAAAGTTTTGCCACCACCCATTCTCCAAATTATCGAAATTACTTACTGATATAGTTGCGCGCCTATGATTATAATGATGAGTCTTGAAATTGAATGCTCAAATTCTTTAACGTGATTGGGTAGCGAAGTTTATCCCCACCCATACTCAAAATTAAAATGTGTGCACAATGTGCTCGTTGATTTGCGACTTATTTTATTGGATGTAGACTTCTCACTATTAACAACTCATAATTACAGATTTCTAATAAAATGTCATAATTTTTCCAATGCGAACTAGTGTACTTGTAAGGGTTTACTCCAAAAGGTGTAAAATGGCTCGGTTTATAAACCTTATTTGCCAAATGTTTGGTTTTTCAAGGTAAATAAAATATATGTTTAATTTGTATTTTTGAATTTATAATTATAATGACAAATTGTTGGACTGTTCTTACAATACTAACGAGTATATACTTTTTATTTTTGATAGAATGAATTATATAAAGCAAGATTAAAACTTAAATATTACTTTTATCTAGAATTAATTAGGTGTTTCGAAATTCATGGTGAATAATATTGATTAGTGGAGAACAGTTCACAATTTTGTCCAGGTATAGTATAGCATGTACGGATACCTAACGGTGACAACTAAGTACATGTATTTATTTTCTTTTTACATGTACATACACCTTCTTTCATATCTGCGTCTGAGTTCCTTCGGGGGCTTCTGGGAGGAGATAATGCTGGACATTCGGGGTTAACTGCAATATAGCTGTATATGCTATATGAAGTTTTCACCCATTGCACATATGTCCTAACTCCCAGCCGGGTATTACAAAGAAAGGAGACTAACTGATAGGTCCCCCGTAGCACAGGGTTTAGGTAAAAGGTATAATTTTTGTACTTGTATAACTGTTCATTGACATACCTCTTGAATTCTGCATTTCAAAACTAAAAGATATATTTTGCTTAAAAAATATAATAAACAGCGGATCTATCATCTAGCCCCAAACCACAAAATGAGAATAGACTTCTTTTCATATATATAATAAAAGATTGATATTATAGGAATGTTTTAGGGAATTGCATTTTGTATTCAAAATTCATGTACACAACACAAAAATTAAAAGAATCCAAATTTCCAGTTATAATGTTTCCATCCGCTACTAATTATATTTTAAACATATTTTGGTCTTAAAAATGTAGGCATTCAAGAGGTATCGGTCTATGTATCCGTGTGAAGAATGTTGACTGAATTTGTATGAGGGGGTGGGGTGTTCGGTTTAGGTTTTCCCCATGGGAGGTCGGGTGGTGCTGTCATGTTCTAAGCGTACAACCTTAGACAGATCGTTCGTTATAAACGTGATGGCATAGAATAGGACATTGGATACTGTGTACAACCAGAGACAGATCACAGTATGCCAATGTATTTATGTTAGAGACATAGGATCATTTAGAATAGGCATTGTATGCATTCATAATAGCGATAGAGAGTGAACTACCCTGGAAAGGCTTACATCAGGTGTCCGTTTAACACGGGCTGGTAGATGACTCTGATAGGGACATCGTGAAGTATGTACAACCAAAGACAGATCATACTTCACCGATGACTAATGTCATAGTTAGATTAGATGTTGAATGAATGTTCGGGGGCTGTAGAGTTTTTCTTCACTCTACAGTCGCCTCAATTATTTGGAGAATCTTCACATGGATAAAAACCAATAACTATATGCCGAATGTGTCTTAATTATCTGATTTGATAATAACTAACGTGTCGTCTTGTTTTTACAGAAAAACTAGTACGTCCAACCCTGAAACCATCCACCAGTCGCACTCTGACGTCATCCACCAGTCGTATCATGACACTACCCACCAGTCGTACTCTGACGTCACCCACGAGTCGTACTCTGACGCTACAAACCAGTCATACTCTGACGCTACAAACCAGTCGTACTATGATGTCACCCACCCCCATGTGCTTATTCAACATGTAGAAGGTGGTTGCGGGGTAGACATATCATCAACTGTACCTGACACAATTGTTTACAGCCATAGCAAGGGCGTCATCACGTATGAAGACGCTTTAGAAATGCCGAACAATCCTGATTTGACAAGAGTTTCAACGAAGCCTCCAGTACGCCCAAAGGCGGATGAAATCTATTTAATATCAGACGAAGGTGAAAAGTCCAAAGCCAATGACTGGTCTTGCGATGGCTATAGCTGGAGCAACCGAAACGGGCACTCGAAAGAAATGGAGGGTATAATAGTATGGCGTCAAACATACCATATCAAGCGCAGCAACAAAACTCCAGATGCCACTTTCCAAAGACGCTTGTATCAAGTTAAAAATGCGGAAAGTCGATACCGCCTGATACATTACACCGGAGATTCATCAGCTTATTCTCCTCGTTCACATGGTAATCAGAAAAACGGAGAATGAGACTACCGCCAAACAGTGCCATCGGTTTTGGACAAAATGAAGGCAAGATCTTTTAATGACGATAAACCACCATCGAAGGTCTACCAGGAAATGGTCACCACAACTGTAAGTGGATCCAACCAAGGAGTGAGAAATCCCCGAAACCTAAATCAGGTGAAAATGGGTTCGAAATACATGAAGAACAAAAAAAAGAATTTCGCACGATCAGTTGTACAATACTCTTCAGCTTGCATACCAGCTTCCAGGTTATATACATGACATTACCATCTTCCCAGATCTGGCAATAATGTTTGGATGTAGCGAAATGATAGAAGAAGTCAACAAATTATTGAGGATAAGTTCAGATGAGCCAGTGTTTTTGTCATATGATACTACATTTGAACTCGGGGATTTCTACATGTCTGTCCTTGTTGCAAAGCACATTCTATTCCGGAGTGGAAAAACTGTTCCTGTGGCATTCATGATCCACGACAGGAAGACGCAATGTATTCACGATCTCTTTTGGAGAAAGATTAAGAAATTAATTCCAAATATATCATCTGGCAAGCACGTCCTTGTAGTAGATAGAGAGATTGCGTTTTAAAATGTAATTGCTGAACTCCTCCCCAACATGAATTTATGTTTGTGTTGGAACCACATAAAGCGTGACCTTGTATACAAATTGAAGAAATGTGGAGCCAAGTCCGACGACTTAACAGTATACTCAAGCCACTTGGAGCAACTTTTGCAGGCCACGAACGAGGAGGAGTTCGATACAATGTTTGCAGAATTTTCTGATATGTGGAGTCTTCCAGTATGTGATTATATGGATGAGATCCAGTCCACTTTAAAGACAAAAGCTTGCAGATGGATTCTGGAGGCATACGAAATATATAACCCCTTCTCCGGAATCACCAACAATATCTGCGAGAGTCTAAATGCCACCATAAAGCGGCCCATGCAATGGAAAGAAGCCCCTATCGACGCCATGCTTCTCTCAATGTACTATCTACAAGGCTTTTTCAAGTTCGAGGTTCTCCGGGGCAAGTGTGGTCTTGGCGAATTCAAATTAAAGCCAATACACTCAAACTGCCACATTGACAGAGAATTGATCCAGTTTCCAACTGAAATCATCACCCCGAATGAAACCATTGAGAGGGTAAAAGGAAACATGGAAAAAACATCTCTTGACCTCAACGAACCAGGGAAACACATTCAACAAAATATCCAGGAACACACAGAAGTGGTGGACAGCAGCAACACACAAAGATCGTTCGCTATATCTGCCATACGGGATAACAAGGTTCACCTCAGCACTGCAGCCCAAAGCTTCGTCATTGAAGGTACAAGTGGCGATAAGTATGCTGTTACCCTCCACCCAAAGGAGAGCTGTCAGTGCGAAGCACTGGGGAACTGTTGGCATATCATCGCCGCCAACCTATCCATAGGCATTGATGACAGCAGCGAGAAAAGGGTGTACAACCTTACCCAACTGCGTCGTAATCAAAGAAAGAAGCCAAACAAGAAGTGAAGGTGAATGGCAATATGGGCTGAGATTTAGGACGGGAAACGGAATAACCGGACAAATTCACCATACCGGGAAAGATCATTGGGTAACATCTGTGTGTCCAGATCCAAGAACAGTGATTGTCTATGACAGTTCATTAAGTAAGATTGAATCCCTTTCAGAGAACATGCAGATCCAACTCAGTCAACTCTATTGGCCAAATGAAAAGGATAAGCAATTCACTGTTAAACTTCCGCGAGTTCAACAACAGACTAACTGTACTGATTGTGGTGTGTTTGCCATAGCCTTCTTGACAGAGTTCTGCCATCTCGGCAAAGAAATTCAAACAAACACTACTTTCGACATCTCTAAAATGAGACATCATCTCGTAAACTGCATTGAACAAGGGAATCTGACACCATTTCCCTAGCTGCAGAACTGTAGCTCTCTGAAAAAATATTTTGACATAACAGAGAGCTACAGAGCCACCCCTTATAAAAACCTTCGATTTACGGCGCACAAAAAGCTGCGCACGGTTGAGGCCTTATATCGTTGTATTCTTGAGTGACTGTCTCATAAATTTAATATCAAAAAATTCTTAACATATTTTCCTACTATACTTGTGTCTAAACATACCTTCAAATATTCATTAAAGCCCCACACGACCCCAAAACTCCCAGCTTCAAATGATTTCGTTTGTTGGCCTCAACCGTGCGCAGCTTTTTGTGCGCCGTAAATCGAAGGTTTTTATAAGGGGTGGCTCTGTAGCTCTCTGTTATGTCAAAATATTTTTTCAGAGAGCTACAGTTTTGCAGCTACCATTTCCCAAGAGAAGAAGTATCAATCCACCTAGGCGACTCAGTCTCCACAAAGACATCAAATTTACCATCAACAAAAACTTCGCCGGGGATTGCAATCTACCTGACATCTTTGACAATATGACATCATGCGACATCTGTGAAAAGTGGTACCACAATCGTTGTGTGAATTTTCAAGGCGATTATTCACAAAGCTTCTCATGGTGTTGCGGATGCGTTCCTTGATACTTTGACAATACTTGTTGTACTTAGTGCTTATAGCATTAGCAGTAGACCTACTGTAGTATTTATTTTTAGTGTGTATAAACAGTATAATAGTGCTAAATAAATTTTTAATTAAAACAGGCAGAACATAAATAATTATGTTCCCCAAACAAAGTTTGGGAACATATTGTTTTTACTCTGTTTCTTATTATTATTATTATGTTCCCCAAACAAAGTTTGGGAACATATTGTTTTTACTCTGTTTCTTATTAAGGTCTTCCGTCTCCTGCGGAAGAACTTACTATTATTGTTCGCGTTTTTCTTCTTCATTAAGGTCTTCCGTCTCCTGCGGAAGACTTTACTATTATTGTTCGCGTTCTTCTTCTTCTTCATTATTATTATTATTATTATTAATATTATTATTATTATTTTCCTTGGTAGTACACGCGTTTTTCTCAGCCATTTCTCGATCGATTTTCACGAAATTTTCAGGAAAGATGTCTTTTGGTGACGAGACTTTGCTTGCAAAATTTCGTGCTTGACGTCACTTCCGGTCAGGAGTTATCTCTCTTTTAGTGACTTTTTGAAGGGCCTTGTTGTCCACGCATCTCCTCCGTTAGTTTTGAAGCTAGAGTCTTGAAATTTCTACACAAGATAGAGTAAACATTTTAGAAGATTTGTGGGGGATTCGATTTTACCGGAGGTGATTTGCCTAAACGCTCGCCTGGACCTGAAAAAATGGATGCCAAAATTTTTGATCTCCAATATCTTTTTTCTTCTTTACAAATATTTTGTTAAGACATGTAGAACAAAAGTTGTGCACATTTACGAGATCTTTTCGAAAATATCAAGATTTAGGGGCTAGCCCCTTAAATTAGGGATCTAGAAGGGCTCAAAGTCTAGATCAAATATCTCAAAAATCGTTAATATTTTGGTATAAGTCAAAGAACAAAAAATGTTCATCTCAACAATCCAAATCTATTCATATAAAAATTTAGGTCATATGTTACGTAATAAGGGATTTTAAGGGCCAAAACCATAAATTTTTACCCCTTGTATCTCGAAAACGACAAATATTTTGGAAAGCAATAAAGAACAAAAGTTGTTCAGAATGATGATCTGAACAATATGCATATTTCGTTTTTACCCTATGTGGCCCCGTTAGGGAGCTACAGTTTGGCCCCTAAAAATTACTTCTAGAAATAACTCGAGAACGGTAAAGAATTTCTAAATACTTGTTGAACAAAAAATGTTTGAAATGTCATGACCTTTCTTACGATATCAAGCAAAAGGGGCTGACCCTTTAAATTAGGGGCCCAGAAGGGTCCAAAGGTTTATGAGAATATCTCAGAAACTATTAATATTTTGTAATAAGTCATTGAAACGGAAATGTTCATCTAAACGAGCTTGTTCTTATCAAATCAAAAAGTAGGTCATATGTTACGTAATAAGGGATTTTAAGGGCCAAAATCATAAATAATTGACGCCTCATATCTTGAAAACGACAAATATTTTGAAAAGCATTATTGAACAAAAGTTGTTCAGAATGATAATCTAAACAATATGTACATTTCGTTTTTTCCCTATGTGGCCCCGTTAGGGAGCTACAGTTTGGCCCCTAAATATTTCTTGTAGAGATAACTCGAGAACGGTAAAGAATTTCTAAATACTTGTTGAGCAAAAAATGTTTAAAATGACAAGGCCTTTCTTACGATATCAAGCAAAACTTTAAATTAGGGGTTCAGAAGGGTCCAAAGGATTTTGAGAATATCTCAGAAACTATTAATATTTTATAAAAAGTTGTACAAGCGGAAATGTTCATCTCAACGAGCTTGATCTTATCAAATCAAAAAGTAAGTCATATGTTACGTAATTAGAGATTTTAAGGGCCAAAATCGTAAATATTTGACGCCTCATATCTTTAAAACGACATATTTTTTGAAAAGCATTATTGAACAAAAGTTGTTCAATGTGTCATAACCTATCGATCAATATCCAAAAATGGGTCTGTGGGCCTCATGACTCGCCTGTAGAGTCGATTTTTGTCGATATCAGTCGATTTCAAAAACTTGTAACTGGTAAATATTTTGTAAGGACATATTGTACAAAAGTTGTTCAGTTTATCGAGATCTATCGATTGATATCAAGAAAAACGCCTATGGTCCTAATGGCTCGCCTGTAGAGTCGATTTTTTGTCGATATCGGTCGATCTCAATAACTTTTTACAGGTAAATATTTTGTAAAGACATATAGAACTAAAGTTGTTGAGTCTATAGAGGGCTAACAAATGACATCAAGAAATAGGCCCGCGGGCCTTATGGCTCGCCTGGAGAGTCGAATTTCAAACGAATTTCACCGCAACTTTGCTTCAGAAGCTTATAATATGAAAAATTGATTATATCTAAAGTGTCTTAAAGTCGGAAACTAAATTGGGACTCATTTGTCTTTTTTTTTTTTTTAACTCCGAGTGCATCAACAAATTGGACGGAAGACCTACTCGTTGCTCGCAACGAGATCGTGTCTAGTTATTATGTTCCCCAAACAAAGTTTGGGAACATATTGTTTTTACTCTGTTTCTTATTATCTTCCCCAAACAAAGTTTGGGAACATATTGTTTTTACTCTGTTTCTTATTATTATTAAGGTCTTCCGTCTCCTGCGGAAGACCTTACTATTATTGTTCGCGTTCTTCTTCTTCATTATTATTATTATTATTATTATTTTCCTTGGTAGTACACGCGTTTTTCTCAGCCATTTCTCGATCGATTTTCACGAAATTTTCAGGAAAGATGTCTTTTGGTACGAGACTTTGCTTGCAAAATTTCGTGCTTGACGTCACTTCCGGTCAGGAGTTATCTCTCTTTTAGTGACTTTTTGAAGGGCCTTGTTGTCCACACATCTCCTCCGTTAGTTTTGAAGCTAGAGTCTTGAAATTTCTACACAAGATAGAGTAAACATTTTAGAAGATTTGTGGGGGATTCGATTTTACCGGAGGCGATTTGCCTAAACGCTCGCCTGGACCTGAAAAAATGGATGCCAAAATTTTTCGCCGATTTCGGCGATTTTTGACCTTTGATCTCCAATATCTTTTTTCTTGCAAATATTTTGTTAAGACATGTAGAACAAAAGTTGTGCACATTTACGAGATCTTTTCGAAAATATCAAGATTTAGGGGCTAGCCCCTTAAATTAGGGATCTAGAAGGGCTCAAAGTCTAGATCAAATATCTCAAAAATCGTTAATATTTTGGTATAAGTCAAAGAACAAAAAATGTTCATCTCAACAATCCAAATCTATTCATATAAAAATTTAGGTCATATGTTACGTAATAAGGGATTTTAAGGGCCAAAACCATAATTTTTTTACTCCTTGTATCTCGAAAACGACAAATATTTTGAAAAGCAATAAAGGACAAAAGTTGTTCAGAATGATGATCTGAACAATATGCATATTTCGTTTTTACCCTATGTGGCCCCGTTAGGGAGCTACAGTTTGGCCCCTAAAAATTACTTCTAGAAATAACTCGAGAACGGTAAAGAATTTCTAAATACTTGTTGAACAAAAAATGTTTGAAATCTCATGACCTTTCTTACGATATCAAGCAAAAGGGGCTGACCCTTTAAATTAGGGGCCCAGAAGGGTCCAAAGGTTTATGAGAATATCTCAGAAACTATTAATATTTTGTAATAAGTCATTGAAACGGAAATGTTCATCTAAACGAGCTTGTTCTTATCAAATCAAAAAGTAGGTCATATGTTACATAATAAGGGATTTTAAGGGCCAAAATCATAAATAATTGACGCCTCATATCTTGAAAACGACAAATATTTTGAAAAGCATTATTGAACAAAAGTTGTTCAGAATGATAATCTAAACAATATGTACATTTCGTTTTTTCCCTATGTGGCCCCGTTAGGGAGCTACAGTTTGGCCCCTAAATATTTCTTGTAGAGATAACTCGAGAACGGTAAAGAATTTCTAAATACTTGTTGAGCAAAAAATGTTTAAAATGACAAGGCCTTTCTTACGATATCAAGCAAAACGGGCTGGCCCTTTAAATTAGGGGTTCAGAAGGGTCCAAATGTTTTTGAGAATATCTCAGAAACTATTAATATTTTATAATAAGTTGTAGAAGCGGAAATGTTCATCTCAACGAGCTTGATCTTATCAAATCAAAAAGTAGGTCATATGTTACGTAATTAGAGATTTTAAGGGCCAAAATCGTAAATATTTGACGCCTCATATCTTTAAAACGACATATTTTTGGAAAAGCATTATTGAACAAAAGTTGTTCAATGTGTCATAACCTATCGATCAATATCCAAAAATGGGTCTGTGGGCCTCATGGCTCGCCTGTAGAGTCGATTTTTGTCGATATCAGTCGATTTCAAAAACTTGTAACTGGTAAATATTTTGTAAGGACATATTGAACAAAAGTTGTTCAGTTTATCGAGATCTATCGATTGATATCAAGAAATACGCCTATGGTCCTAATGGCTCGCCTGTAGAGTCGATTTTTTGTCGATATCGGTCGATCTCAATAACTTTTTACAGGTAAATATTTTGTAAAGACATATAGAACTAAAGTTGTTGAGTCTATAGAGGGCTAACAAATGACATCAAGAAATAGGCCTGCGGGCCTTATGGCTCGCTTGGAGAGTCGAATTTCAAACGAATTTCACCGCAACTTTGCTTCAGAAGCTTATGATATGAAAAAATGATTATATCTAAAGTGTCTTAAAGTCGGAAACTAAATTGGGACTCATTTGTCTTTTCTTTTTTTTTTAACTCCGAGTGCATCAACAAATCGGACGGAAGACCTACTCGTTGCTCGCAACGAGATCGTCTCTAGTTATTATTCTTTTTCTCTGGTACTTTTTTGTCCGGTAGTGTTCTCAGAAACTACAATAGGGATCGATATGAAACTTTCCAGGATGATAGTATAGCGTTTGTAGATGTGCATAGTGATAATTATTTTGTTTGCACGTGCATGCACGCGCGCGCACGTGCATTACAATTTTGGTACAAAAAATGGAAAATCAGAATATTGAAGGAAGCGATATAAAACCTAAATAGGATGATAGTATATCATTTGTACATATGAAAAATAATAGTTATTTTGCCAGCACGCGCACGCATGTGCGTGCACGCGCATTACAAAATTTGTACGCTAACTTTGGAATCAGTCTAACTTTTTTGTTGTTCATTGAAATGGCTTGAAATTCATATCATAGGTAGATATTGAGACCCTTAACTGATTTACATGGTCAAAATTACCAATTTGCACGCGCATGCACGTGCGCTTCATTTTGATTGGATAATGCTAAAACGTTTGTAACTATCTTATTTATGAAGCGAATGAGATGATATTCACAGCATACGTAGACAATATGTGTATCTATATGTTGGTGTAACAAAAAAATGCCAACGCACACGCGCATGCGCGTGCAACGTTTTTTAAATGTTCAATTTTTAAAGGACGATAACGTTTTTGTTTTTCATCAAATTCTATTGATATTAGGGGTTTAGATGTATCTTGGTACTCCTTACAAATTGCTGTGGTTAGAATTACTGCTCAGCACGTGCATGCACGTGTGCTGATTTCTGATTGGACGATTTTAAAATCGCTATAACTTCCTTATATTTGGTGGAAACGTTATGAAATTCATACTGTGGGTATATGATACAAATGCCTGTTGAATGACATCAACAAAAATTCGGAATCATACACGCGTGCGCGTGTATGCACGTGCAACGCTTTCTTTCATTTCTTGGTACTGAAATGACCATATTGAACGTACTACATGTAATTAAAGGCTAAAATAAAATGATTTTTTCCTATAGATTCACAAGGACATCACTTTTTAATTGGGGGAGGTTTGGGGAACATCTGTAACGGTCCCCGTTACAATTAGAACTAGTTAGGGTCTTCCGTCTTCAGCGGAAGACCCTTCTATTATTCTATTGTTGATTTTTCACTTTTCTTATTATTATTATTATTCTTTTTTTTTTCTCCTTACCGATTTTTGTGCAGAAGATTTCTCGGAGATGGCTTGATCGATTTGCCTCAAATTTTCAGGATTGATGCGTTGCCATTTGAAGTTTGTACCGCCGTTTCAATTTTCGAAAAATCACTTCCGGTTGGAAGTTATCCCCCTTTTATCGATTTTCAGATGACCATTTTGTCCAGACAAAAACTCAAAAACGATAAAAGCTAGAGTGCTGAAATTTTCAGTGATGTTAGACGACATGTTGTAGTTGTGCACCTGGGTTTTAAAAATTTCCGGAAGGGCCTAGTATGGAAGCTCGGTAGGGGTCGAAAATGGAGTTTTAAAAAGTGTCCAATTTTTTTCCACGTTTTGAATCATAACTTTTTACTCGTAAATATTTTGTTTAGACATATATAACAAAAGTTGTACAGTTTAATGAGATCTTTCGTGCCATATCAAGAAATTGGCCCATGGGCCTCATGGCTCGCCTGAACAATTGAATTTCTGTTACAATGATTAACTTTTTTCTCACGAAACTTTTGATAAGACATGTAGAATAAAAGTTGTTCAGTTTTCCAAGTTCTATCTAATGATATCTAAAAATAGGCCTCCGGGCGTCATGGCTTGCCTGAACAGTGGAATTTGTATCACAATTAATAACATTAATAACTTTTTCCTCGAGAAACTTTTGACAAGACATGTAGAACAAAAGTTGTTCAGTTTCGCAAGGGTTAACTAACGATGTTAAGAAATAGGCCTGCGGGTCTCATGGCTCACCTGAATAGATGGGTTATTGTTGCAATCTATAACATTTTTGTCAAGAAACTTTTAATAAGACATCAAGAACAAAAGTTGTTCAGATTTGCAAGATCTTTCGAACAACATTATGAAAAAGGCCAACAGGCCTCAAGGCTCGCCTGAACAGTTTGATTAGTGTCACAATTACTAACTTTTTTCTGGAGAAACTTTTGATAAGACATGTAGAACAAAAGTTGTTCAGTTTCGCAAGCGTTAACTAACGAAGTTAAGAAATAGGCCTGCGGGTCTCATGGCTCACCTGAACAGTTGGGTTATTGTTGCAATCTATAACATTTTTGTCAAAAAACTTTTAATAAGACATCTAGAACAAAAGTTGTTCAGTTTTGCAAGATCTTTCCAACAACATCATGAAAAAGGCCAACGGACCTCATGGCTCGCCTGAACAGTTAGTTAGTGTCACAATTACTAACTTTTTTCTCGAGAATCTTTTGATAAGACATGTGGAACAAAAGTTGTTCAGTTTTGCAAGATCTTTCAAACGACATCAAGAAAAAGGCCCACGGGCCTTATGACTCACCTTAACAGTCTGATAAATGTCGCATAACTTTATACTCGTAAATATTTTGTTTAGAGATATATAACAAAAGTTGTACAGTTTATTGAGGTCTTTCGTGCCGTATCCAGAAATGGGCCAATGGGCCTCATGGCTCGCCTGAACCATTGAATTTCTGTTACAATGATTAACTTTTTCCTCACGAAACTTTGATAAAACATGTAGAATAAAAGTTGTTCAGTTTTGCAAGTTCTATCTAATGATATAAAAAAGGCCTCCGTGCGTCATGGCTCGCCTGAACAGTGGAAATTGTATCACAATTAATAACATTAATAACTTTTTTCTCGACAAACTTTTGACAAGACATGTAGAACAAAAGTTGTTCAGTTTCGCAAGTGTTAACTAACGATGTTAAGAAATAGGCCTGCGGGTCTCATGGCTCACCTGAACAGTTGGGTTATTGTTGCAATCTATAACATTTTAGTCAAGAAACTTTTAATGAGACATCAAGAAAAAGGCCCACTGGCCTTATGACTCGCCTTAACAATCTGATAAATGTCGCAATCAATAACTTTTTTCTCAAGAAAATTTTGATAGGACATGTAGAGCAAAATTTGTTCAGTTTTGCGAGATATATCTAGAATGATATATATTAAAAAAAAAAAAAAAATAGGCCTCCGCGCGACATGACTCGCCTGATCAGTCGAATTTGTATCACAGTAAATAACATTGTTAACTTTTTTCTCGAAAAAAGGCTGACCTCTTTAATTAGTGGCCGAGAGGGGCAGAGAGTCTTTAATTTATAACACTTAAATGATTAATATTTATAAAACATTACTGAAGCTAAATTGTACGTTTAGACAATATATTTGTATCATTATTTATGAATGAAAATCTCAGTCAAATTCTTATCTCATCACATCTAAAATTGGACGGAAGACCCACTCGTTGCTCGCAATGAGATCGCATCTAGTTATTATTCTTTTTCTCCGGTACTTTTTTGTCCGGTAGTGTTCTCAGAAACTACAAAAGGGATCGATATGAAACTTTCCAGGATGATAGTATAGCGTTTGTAGATGTGCATCGTGATAGTCATTTTGTCTGCACGTGCATGCACGCGCGCGCACGTGCATTGCAATTTTGGTACAAAAAATGGAAAATCAGAATATTGAAGGAAGGGATATAAAACCTAAATAGGATGATAGTATATCATTTGTACATATGAAAAATAATAGTTATTTTGCCAGCACGCGCACGCATGCGCGTGCACGCGCATTACAAAATTTGTACGCTAACTTTGGAATCAGTCTAACTTTTTTGTTGTTCATTGAAATGGCTTGAAATTCATATCATAGGTAGATATTGAGACCCTTAACTGATTTACATGGTCAAAATTACCAATTTGCACGCGCATGCACGTGCGCTTCATTTTGATTGGATAATGCTAAAACGTTTGTAACTATCTTATTTATGAAGCGAATGAGATGATATTCACAGCATACGTAGACAATATGTGTATCTATATGTTGGTGTAACAAAAAATGCCAACGCACACGCACATGCGCGTGCAACGTTTTTTAAATGTTCAATTTTTAAAGGACGATAACGTTTTTGTTTTTCATCAAATTCTATTGATATTAAGGGTTGAGATGTATCTTGGTACTCCTTACAAATTGCTGTGGTTAGAATTACTGCTCATCACGTGCATGCACGTGTGCTGATTTCTGATTGGACGATTTTAAAATCGCTATAACTTCCTTATATTTGGTGGAAACGTTATGAAATTCATACTGTGGGTATATGATACAAATGCCTGTTGAATGACATCAACAAAAATTCGGAATCATACACGCGTGCGCGTGTATGCACGTGCAACGCTTTCTTTCATTTCTTGGTACTGAAATGACCATATTGAACGTACTACATGTAATTAAAGGCTAAAATAAAATGATTTTTTCCTATAGATTCACAAGGACATCACTTTTTAATTGGGGGAGGTTTGGGGAACATCTGTAACGGTCCCCGTTACAATTAGAACTAGTTAGGGTCTTCCGTCTTCAGCGGAAGACCCTTCTATTATTCTATTGTTGATTTTTCACTTTTCTTATTATTAGGGTCTTCCGTCTTCAGCGGAAGACCCTTCTATTATTCTATTGTTGATTTTTCACTTTTCTTCTTCTTCTTATTATTATTCTTTTTTTTTCTCCTTACCGATTTTTGTGCAGAAGATTTCTCGGAGATGGCTGGATCAATTTGCTTCAAATTTTCAGGATTGATGCGTTGCCATTTGAAGTTTGTACCGCCGTTTCAATTTTTGAAAATTCACTTCCGGTTGGAAGTTATCCCCCTTTTATCGATTTTCAGATGACCATTTTGTCCAGACAAAAACTCAAAAATGATAAAAGCTAGAGTGCTGAAATTTTCAGTGATGTTAGACGACATGTTGTAGTTGTGCACCTGGGTTTTCAAAATTTCCGGAAGTGCCTAGTATGGAAGCTCGGTAGGGGTCGAAAATGGGGTTTAAAAAAGTGTCTCATTTTTCTCCACGTTTTAAATCATAACTATTTACTCGTAAATATTTTGCTTAGACATATATAATAAAAGTTGTACAGTTTATTGAGATCTTTCGTGTCATATCAAGAAATGGGCCCATGGGCCTCATGGCTCGCCTGAACCATTGAATTTCTGTTACAATGATTAACTTTTTTCTCACGAAACTTTTGATAAGACATGTAGAATAAAAGTTGTTCAGGTTTGCAAGATCTATCTAATGATATCAAAAACTAGGCCTCAGGGCGTCATGGCTCGCCTGAACAGTCGAATTTGTATCACAATTAATAACATTAATAACTTTTTTCTCGAGAAACTTTTGACAAGACATGTAGAACAAAAGTTGTTCAGTTTCGCAAGGGTTAACTAATGATGTTAATAAATAGGCCTGCAGGTCTCATGGCTCACCTGTACAGTTGGGTTATTGTTGCAATCTATAACATTTTTGTCAAGAAACTTTTAATAAGACATCTTGAACAAAAGTTGTTCAGTTTTGCAAGATCTTTCGAACAACATCATGAAAAAGGCCAACGGGCCTCATGGCTCGCCTGAACAGTTTGATCAGTGTCACAATTACTAACTTTTTTCTCGAGAATCTTTTGATAATACATGTAGAACAAAAGTTGTTCAGTTTTGCAAGATCTTTCAAACGATATCAAGAAAAAGGCCCACGGGCCTTATGACTCGCCTTAACAGTGATAAATGTCGCATAACGTTATACTCGTAAATATTTTTTTTAGACATATATAACAAAAGTTGTACAGTTTATTGAGATCTTTCGTGCCGTATCAAGAAATGGGCCTATGGGCCTCATGGCTCGCCTGAACCATTGGATTTCTGTTACAATGATTAACTTTTTCCTCACGAAACTTTTGATAAGACATGTAGAATAAAAGTTGTTCAGTTTTGCAAGATCTATCCAATGATATCAAAAAATAGGCCTGCGGGCGTCATGGCTCGCCTGAACAGTCAAATTTGTATCACAATTAATAACATTAATAATTTTTTTCTCGAGAAACTTTTGATAAGACATGTAGAACAAAAGTTGTTCAGATTCGCAAGTGTTACTAACGATGTTAAGAATAAGGCCTGCGGGTCTCATGGCTCACCTGAACAGTTGGGTTATTGTTGTAATCTATAACATTTTAGTCAAGAAACTTTTGATAAGACATCTAGAGCAAAAGTTGTTCAGTTTTGCAAGATGTTTCAAACAACATCATGAAAAAGGTGAACGGGCCTCATGGCTCGCCTGAAGAGTTTGATTAGTGTCACAATCAATAGCTTTTTTCTGGAGAAACTTTTGATAAAACATGTAGACCAAAAGTTGTTCAGGTTTGCAAGATCTTTTAAACGATATCAAGAAAAAGGCCCACGGGCCTTATGACTCGCCTTAACAGTCTGATAAATGTCGCTATCAATAACTTTTTTCTTAAGAAAATTTCCATAGGACATGTAGAACAAAATTTGTTCAGTTTTGCGAGATATATCTAGAATGATATAAAAAAATAGGCCTCCGGGCGGCATGACTCGCCTGATCAGTCGAATCTGTATCGCAGTAAATAACATTATTAACTTTTTTCTCGAAAAAAAGCTGACCCCTTTAATTAGTTGCCGAGAGGTAGAGAGAGTCTTTAATTCATAACATTTAAATGATCAATATTTGTAAAACATTACCAAAGCTAAATTGTACGTCTAGACAATATATTTGTATCATTATTTATGAACGAAAATGTCAGTCAAATTCTTATCTAATCACATCTAAATTTGGACGGAAGACCCACTCGTTGCTCGCAACGAGATCGAATCTAGTTATTATTAGGGTCTTCCGTATTCAGCGGAAGACCCTTCTATTATTCTATTGTTGATTTTTCACTTTTCTTATTATTATTATTAGGGTCTTCCGTCTTCAGCGGAAGACCCTTCTATTATTCTATTGTTGATTTTTCACTTTTCTTCTTCTTATTATTATTATTCTTTTTTTTTCTCCTTACCGATTTTTGTGCAGAAGATTCCTCGGAGATGGCTGGATCAATTTGCTTCAAATTTTCAGGATTGATGCGTTGCCATTTGAAGTTTGTACCGCCGTTTCAATTTTCGAAAAATCACTTCCGGTTGGAAGTTATCCCCCTTTTATCGATTTTCAGATGACCATTTTGTCCAGACAAAAACCCAAAAACGATAAAAGCTAGAGTGCTGAAATTTTCAGTGATGTTAGACGACATGTTGTAGTTGTGCACCTGGGTTTTAAAAATTTCCGGAAGTGCCTAGTATGGAAGCTCGGTAGGGGTCGAAAATGGAGTTTAAAAAAGTGTCTCATTTGTCTCCACGTTTTAAATCATAACTTTTTACTCGTAAATATTTTGCTTAGACATATATAACAAAAGTTGTACAGTTTATTGAGATCTTTCGTGTCATATCAAGAAATGGGCCCATAGGCCTCATGGCTCGCCTGAACCATTGAATTTCTGTTACAATGATTAACTTTTTTCTCACGAAACTTTTGATAAGACATGTAGAATAAAAGTTGTTCAGGTTTGCAAGATCTATCTAATGATATCAACAACTAGGCCTCAGGGTGTCATGGCTCGCCTGAACAGTCGAATTTGTATCACAATTAATAACATTAATAACTTTTTTCTCGAGAAACTTTTGACAAGACATGTAGAACAAAAGTTGTTCAGTTTCGCAAGGGTTAACTAACGATGTTAATAAATAGGCCTGCAGGTCTCATGGCTCACCTGAACAGTTGGGTTATTGTTGCAATCTATAACATTTTTGTCAAGAAACTTTTAATAAGACATCTAGAACAAAAGTTGTTCAGTTTTGCAAGATCTTTCGAACAACATCATGAAAAAGGCCAACGGGTCTCATGGCTCGCCTGAACAATTTGATCAGTGTCACAATTACTAACTTTTTTCTCGAGAATCTTTTGATAAGACATGTAGAACAAAAGTTGTTCAGTTTTGCAAGATCTTTCAAACGATATCAAGAAAAAGGCCCACGGGCCTTATGACTCGCCTTAACAGTGATAAATGTCGCATAACGTTATACTCGTAAATATTTTGTTTAGACATATATAACAAAAGTTGTACAGTTTATTGAGATCTTTCGTGTCGTATCAAGAAATGGGCCCATGGGCCTCATGGCTCGCCTGAACCATTGAATTTCTGTTACAATGATTAACTATTTCCTCACCAAACTTTGATAAAACATGTAGAATAAAAGTTGTTCAGTTTTGCAAGATCTATCTAATGATATCAAAAAATAGGCCTGCGGGCGTCATGGCTCGCCTGAACTGTCGAATTTGTATCACAATTAATAACATTAATAACTTTTTTCTCGAGAAACTTTTGATAAGACATGTAAAACAAAAGTTGTTCAGATTCGCAATCGTTAACTAACGATGTTAAGAATAAGGCCTGCGGGTCTCATGGCTCACCTGAACAGTTGGGTTATTGTTGTAATCTATAACATTTTAGTCAAGAAACTTTTAATGAGACATCTAGAGCAAAAGTTGTTCAGTTTTGCAAGATGTTTCAAACAACATCATGAAAAAGGCGAACGGGCCTCATGGCTCGCCTGAAGAGTTTGATTAGTATCACAATCAATAGCTTTTTTCTGGAGAAACTTTTGATAAAACATGTAGACCAAAAGTTGTTCAGGTTTGCAAGATCTTTCAAACGATATCAAGAAAAAGGCCCACGGGCCTTATGACTCCCCTTAACAGTCTGATAAATGTCGCAATCAATAACTTTTTTCTGAAGAAAATTTCCATAGGACATGTAGAACAAAATTTGTTCAGTTTTGCGAGATATATCTAGAATGATATAAAAAATAGGCCTCCGGGCGGCATGACTCGCCTGATCAGTCGAATCTGTATCGCAGTAAATAAGATTATTAACTTTTTTCTCGAAAAAAAGCTGATCCCTTTAATTAGTTGCCGAGAGGTAGAGAGAGTCTTTAATTTATAACATTTAAATGATCAATATTTGTAAAACATTACCAAAGCTAAATTGTACGTCTAGACAATATATTTGTATCATTATTTATGAACGAAAATGTCAGTCAAATTCTTATCTAATCACATCTAAATTTGGACGGAAGACCCACTCGTTGCTCGCAACGAGATCGAATCTAGTTATTATTCTTTTTTTTTCTCCTTACCGATTTTTGTGCAGAAGATTTCTCGGAAATGGCTGGATCGATTTGCTTCAAATTTTCAGGATTGATGCGTTGCCATTTGAAGTTTGTACCGCCGTTTCAATTTTTGAAAAATCACTTCCGGTTGGAAGTTATCCCCCTTTTATCGATTTTCAGATGACCATTTTGTCCAGACAAAAACTCAAAAACGATAAAAGCTAGAGTGCTGAAATTTTCAGTGATATTAGACGACATGTTGTAGTTGTGCACCTGGGTTTTCAAAATTTCCGGAAGTGCCTAGTATGGAAGCTCGGTAGGGGTCGAAAATGGAGTTTAAAAAAGTGTCCAATTTTTTCCCACGTTTTAAATCATAACTTTTTACTCGTAAATATTTTGTTTAGATATATATAACAAAAGTTGTACAGTTTATTGAGATCTTTCGTGTCATATCAAGAAATAGCCCCATGGGCCTCATGGCTCGCCTGAACCATTGAATTTCTGTTACAATGATTAACTTTTTTCTCACGAAACTTTTGGTAAGACATGTAGAATAAAAGTTGTTCAGTTTGGAAGATCTATTTAAAGATATCTTTAAAAAGGCTTCCGGGCGTCATGGCTCGCCTGAACAGTCAAATTTGTATCGCAATTAATAACATTGATAACTTTTTTCTCGAGAACCTTTTGACAAGACATGTAGAACAAAAGTTGTTCAGTTTTGCAAGCGTTAACTAACGATGTTAAGAAATAGGCCTGCGGGTCTCATGGCTCACCTGAACAGTTGGATTATTGTTGCAATCTATAACATTTTTGTCAAGAAACTTTTAATAAGACATCTAGAACAAAAGTTGTTCAGTTTTGCAAGATCTTTCGAACAACATCATGAAAAAGGCGAACGGGCCTCATGGCTCGCCTGAACAATTTGATCAGTGTCACAATTACTAACTTTTTTCGCGAGAATCTTTTGATAAGACATGTAGAACAAAAGTTGTTCAGTTTTGCAAGATCTTTCAAACGATATCAAGAAAAAGGCCCACGGGCCTTATGACTCGCCTTAACAGTGATAAATGTCGCATAACTTTATACTCGTAAATATTTCGTTTAGACATATATAACAAAAGTTGTACAGTTTATTGAGATCTTTCGTGCCGTATCAAGAAATGAGCCAATGGGCCTCATGGCTCGCCTGAACCATTGAATTTCTGTTACAATGATTAACTTTTTCGTCACCAAACTTTGATAAAACACGTAGAGTAAAAGTTGTTCAGTTTTGCAAGATATAACTAATGATATTAAAAAATAGGCCTACGAGCGTCATGGCTCGCCTGAACAGTCGAATTTGTATCACAGTTAATAACATTAATAACTTTTTTCTCGAGAAACTTTTGATAAGACATGTAGAACAAAAGTTCAAATTCGCAAGCGTTAACTAACGATGTTAAGAATAAGGCCTGTGGATCTCATGGCTCACCTGAAAAGTTGGGTTATTGTTGCAATCTATAACATTTTAGTCAAGAAACTTTTAATAAGACATCTAGAGCAAAAGTTGTTCAGTTTTGCAAGATGTTTCAAAGAACATCATGAAAAAGGCGAACAGGCCTCATGGCTCGCCTGAACAGTTTGATTAGTGTCACAATCAATAACTTTTTTTTCGAAAAACTTTTGATAAGACATGTAGAACAAAAGTTGTTCAGTTTTGCAAGATTTTTCAAACGATATCAAGAAAAAGGCCCACGGGCCTTATGACTCGCCTTAACAGTCTGATAAATGTCGCAATCAATAACTTTTTTCTCAAGAAAATTTTAATAGGACATGTAGAACAAAATTTGTTCTGTTTTGCGAGATATATCTAGAATGATATAAAAAAAAAATAGGCCTCCGGGCGACATGACTCGCCTGATCAGTCTCGAATTTGTATCGCAGTAAATAACATTATTAACTTTTTTGTCGAAAAAAAAAGCTGACCACTTTAATTAGTGGCCAAGAGCGGCAGAGATCCTTTAATTTATAGCACTTAAAACATTACCGAAGCTAAATTGTACGTCTAGACAATATATTTGTATCATTATTTATGAATGAAAATCTCAGTCAAATTCTTATCTCATCACATCTAAAATTGGACGGAAGACCCACTCGTTGCTCGCAACGAGATCGCATCTAGTTATTATTCTTTTTCTCCGGTACTTTTTTGTCCGGTAGTGTTCTCAGAAACTACAAAAGGGATCGATATGAAACTTTCCAGGATGATAGTATAGCGTTTGTAGATGTGCATAGTGATAGTCATTTTGTCTGCACGTGCATGCACGCGCGCGCACGTGCATTGCAATTTTGGTACAAAAAATGGAAAATCAGAATATTGAAGGAAGCGATATAAAACCTAAATAGGATGATAGTATATCATTTGTACATATGAAAAATAATAGTTATTTTGTCAGCACGTGCACGCATGCGCGTGCACGTGCATTACAAAATTTGTACGCTAACTTTGGAATCAGTCTAACTTTTTTGTTGTTCATTGAAATGGCTTGAAATTCATATCATAGGTAGATATTGAGACTCTTAACTGATTTGCATGGTCAAAATTACCAATTTGCACGCGCATGCACGTGCACTTCATTTTGATTGGTTAATACTAAAACGTTTGTAACTATCTTGTTTATGAAGTGAATGAGATGATATTCACAGCATATATAGACAATATGTGTATCTATATATTGGTGTAAGAAAAAAATGCCAACGCACACGCGCATGCGCGTGCAACGTTTTTAAATTTTCAATATTTAAAGGACGATAACGTTTTTGTTTTTCATCAAATTCTATTGATATTAGGGGTTTAGATGTGTCTTGTTACTCCTTACAAATTGTTGTGGTTAGAATTACTGCTCAGCACGTGCATGCACGTGTGCAGAATTCTGATTGGACGATTTTAAAATCGCTATAACTTCCTTGTATTTGGTGGAAACGTTATGAAATTCACACTGTGGGTATATGATACACATGCCTGTTGAACGACATCAACAAAAATTCGGAATCATACACGCGTGCGCGTGTATGTGCGTGCAACGCTTTCTTTCATTTTTTTTGGTACTGAAATGACCATATTGAACGTACTACATGTAATTAAAGGCTAAAATAAAATGATTTTTTCCTATAGATTCACAAGGACATCACTTTTTAATTGGGGGAGGTTTGGGGAACATATGTAACGGTCCCCGTTACAATTAGAACTAGTTATTCTTTTTCTCCGGTACTTTTTTGTCCGGTAGTGTTCTCAGAAACTACTAAAGGGATCGATATGAAACTTTCCAGGATGATAGTATAGCATTTGTAGATGTGCATAGTGATAGTCATTTTGTTTCCACGTGCATGCACGCGCGCGCACGTGCATTGCAATTTTGGTACAAAAAATGGAAAATCAGAATATTGAAGGAAGGGATATAAAACCTAAATAGGATGATAGTATATCATTTGTACATATGAAAAATAATAGTTATTTTGCCAGCACGCGCACGCATGCGCGTGCACGCGCATCACAAAATTTGTACGCTAACTTTGGAATCAGTCTAACTTTTTTGTTGTTCATTGAAATGGCTTGAAATTCATATCATAGGTAGATATTGAGACCCTTAACTGATTTAGATGGTTAAAATTACCAATTTGCACGCGCATGCACGTGCGCTTCATTTTGATTGGATAATGCTAAAACGTTTGTAACTATCTTATTTATGAAGCGAATGAGATGATATTCACAGCATACGTAGACAATATGTGTATCTATATGTTGGTGTAACAAAAAATGCCAACGCACACGCGCATGGGCGTGCAACGTTTTTTAAATGTTCAATTTTTAAAGGACGATAACGTTTTTGTTTTTCATCAAATTCTATTGATATTAGGGGTTTAGATGTATTTTGGTACTCCTTACAAATTGCTGTGGTTAGAATTACTGCTCATCACGTGCATGCACGTGTGCTGATTTCTGATTGGACGATTTTAAAATCGCTATAACTTCCTTATATTTGGTGGAAACGTTATGAAATTCATACTGTGGGTATATGATACAAATGCCTGTTGAACGACATCAACAAAAATTCGGAATCATACACGCGTGCGCGTGTATGCACGTGCAACGCTTTCTTTCATTTCTTGGTACTGAAATGACCATATTGAACGTACTACATGTAATTAAAGGCTAAAATAAAATGATTTTTTCCTATAGATTCACAAGGACATCACTTTTTAATTGGGGGAGGTTTGGGGAACATCTGTAACGGTCCCCGTTACAATTAGAACTAGTTATTATTATGTTCCCCAAACAAAGTTTGGGAACATATTGTTTTTACTCTGTTTCTTATTATTATGTTCCCCAAACAAAGTTTGGGAACATATTGTTTTTACTCTGTTTCTTATTATTATTATTAAGGTCTTCCGTTTCCAACGGAAGACCTCAGGGGTCGAAATTAGCGAGAAATACTCGCAAAATGCGAGTACATGTGAAAAATAGCGAGTAAAAATAATGGACACTCGAAAATCTTAGCGAGTGGTGATTTACAAACTATGATCGTATCGTATCCGTTTTATACGGTGATGAGCTATTCGCTTTTCTCAAACTTGCACTCTGAATTATACAAACGCTTACATGAACGAACGATTTCAATAACCGTTTTTATCCGGATTTTTCTTTTATGATTTTTTAAGAAACTCGGAGTCAAACAAATGCTTTAGAGATTGGACATCGCATATCGACATGTGCCACGAGTCCTGTTCACCTATAGGGGTGATTAAATTGAATAATTCCAAGTATGACGTTTTTGTTATTCATTTATCTACAAAAAAATATCGGAATCTATATTTTACCAAGTCTTCCGGTAGTTATTTTTATCAGAATCATGAGAATGTCATTGTCATATTGAGGTCGGGTTGTAGTGACGACACGTGTGTATTTCTCACCGCGTAGACGATTATCTAAAGAGTCATAGGACTCGTGATCGTGCTGCTTATAAAGTCATGAGTCCTGTATTCGCTTTAAAAAATTACTAGTGACAACCGTGATGTGGCATGAAATTGGAAGACTGGATCTAGACCTGCGGTAAACAAGTCGTGGATTAGACTGTTAGAGGTGAGATAATCAAGAGACCTAGACATTGCACCATATGACTTACGTAACTTAGTGTCTTGTCCAAACGCTGCCTGTTGACCCACTAGGCTCAGTAATGATGGGGAAAATCACTGATTGAAAATATATATATATAAAAAGAGCACTGCTTCATTATTTTCATTTTAGCTTGTAGGTTTTCATTTTAGCCTGTGTATTTTTTACCCACAGGCTAAAATTAGCCTGTGGTAGAAAAAGTTAATTTCGACCCCTGAGACCTTCTAGTGATTCTACTGTTTATTATTATTAAGGTCTTCCGTCTCCTGCGGAAGACCTTACTATTATTGTTCGCGTTCTTCTTCTTCATTATTATTATTATTTTTATTTTTATTATTATTATTATTATTATTTTCCTTGGTAGTACACGCGTTTTTCTCAGCCATTTCTCGATCGATTTTCACGAAATTTTCAGGAAAGATGTCTTTTGGTGACGAGACTTTGCTTGCAAAATTTCGTGCTTGACGTCACTTCCGGTCAGGAGTTATCTCTCTTTTAGTGACTTTTTGAAGGGCCTTGTTGTCCACGCATCTCCTCCGTTAGTTTTGAAGCTAGAGTCTTGAAATTTCTACACAAGATAGAGTAAACATTTTAGAAGATTTGTGGGGGATTCGATTTTACCGGAGGCGATTTGCCTAAACGCTCGCCTGGACCTGAAAAAATGGATGCCAAAATTTTTCGCCGATTTCGGCGATTTTTGACCTTTGATCTCCAATATCTTTTTTCTTGCAAATATTTTGTTAAGATATGTAGAACAAAAGTTGTGCACATTTACGAGATCTTTTCGAAAATATCAAGATTTAGGGGCTAGCCCCTTCAATTAGGGATCTAGAAGGGCTCAAAGTCTAGATCAAATATCTCAAAAATCGTTAATATTTTGGTATAAGTCAAAGAACAAAAAATGTTCATCTCAACAATCCAAATCTATTCATATAAAAATTTAGGTCATATGTTACGTAATAAGGGATTTTAAGGGCCAAAACCATAAATTTTTTACCCCTTGTATCTCGAAAACGACAAATATTTTGAAAAGCAATAAAGAACAAAAGTTGTTCAGAATGATGATCTGAACAATATGCATATTTCGTTTTTACCCTATGTGGCCCCGTTAGGGAGCTACAGTTTGGCCCCTAAAAATTACTTCTAGAAATAACTCGAGAACGGTAAAGAATTTCTAAATACTTGTTGAACAAAAAATGTTTGAAATGTCATGACCTTTCTTACGATATCAAGCAAAAGGGGCTGACCCTTTAAATTAGGGGCCCAGAAGGGTCCAAAGGTTTATGAGAATATCTCAGAAACTATTAATATTTTGTAATAAGTCATTGAAGCGGAAATGTTCATCTAAACGAGCTTGTTCTTATCAAATCAAAAAGTAGGTCATATGTTACGTAATAAGGGATTTTAAGGGCCAAAATCATAAATAATTGACGCCTCATATCTTGAAAACGACAAATATTTTGAAAAGCATTATTGAACAAAAGTTGTTCAGAATGATAATCTAAAGAATATGTACATTTCGTTTTTTCCCTATGTGGCCCCGTTAGGGAGCTACAGTTTGGCCCCTAAATATTTCTTGTAGAGATAACTCGAGAACGGTAAAGAATTTCTAAATACTTGTTGAGCAAAAAATGTTTAAAATGACAAGGCCTTTCTTACGATATCAAGCAAAACGGGCTGGCCCTTTAAATTAGGGGTTCAGAAGGGTCCAAATGTTTTTGAGAATATCTCAGAAACTATTAATATTTTATGATAAGTTGTAGAAGCGGAAATGTTCATCTCAACGAGCTTGATCTTATCAAATCAAAAAGTAGGTCATATGTTACGTAATTAGAGATTTTAAGGGCCAAAATCGTAAATATTTGACGCCTCATATCTTTAAAACGACATATTTTTGGAAAAGCATTATTGAACAAAAGTTGTTCAATGTGTCATAACCTATCGATCAATATCCAAAAATGGGTCTGTGGGCCTCATGGCTCGCCTGTAGAGTCGATTTTTGTCGATATCAGTCGATTTCAAAAACTTGTAACTGGTAAATATTTTGTAAGGACATATTGAACAAAAGTTGTTCAGTTTATCGAGATCTATCGATTGATATCAAGAAATACGCCTATGGTCCTAATGGCTCGCCTGTAGAGTCGATTTTTTGTCGATATCGGTCGATCTCAATAACTTTTTACAGGTAAATATTTTGTAAAGACATATAGAACTAAAGTTGTTGAGTCTATAGAGGGCTAACAAATGACATCAAGAAATAGGCCCGAGGGCCTTATGGCTCGCCTGGAGAGTCGAATTTCAAACGAATTTCACCGCAACTTTGCTTCAGAAGCTTATGATATGAAAAATTGATTATATCTAAAGTGTCTTAAAGTCGGAAACTAAATTGGGACTCATTTGTCTTTTTCTTTTTTTTTTTTAACTCCGAGTGCATCAACAAATCCGACGGAAGACCTACTCGTTGCTCGCAACGAGATCGTGTCTAGTTATTATTATTCTTTCTTTCTTCTTGGGACTTTTTTGTCCACGAGTGCTCTCAGAAACTACTCAAGGGATCAATATGAAACCTTTTTAGGATGATAGTATAGCATATGTAGATGTGCGGAACGAATGTCATTTTGTCTGAAAATGCATACATGTGCATGCACGTGCATTGGATTGTTTGTTTACAAACTTTAGAATAACTCTAACTTTTTTATTTTTCAATGAAATCGTTTGCTATTTATGTCGTAGGTATAATATGGGACACTTAACTGTTTGGCATCGTCAAAATTTCAATTCTGCACGCGCATGAACGTGTGCTTCAATTTGATTGGTTAATACAAAACCGTTTATAACATTCATACCAATCAAGGAAATTTAATGATATTTACAGGATAGGTAGACATGTCAAATATCTACAGATCAATGTAATAAAAATTGCAAACGCGCATGCGCACGCACGTGCATTGTCTTTTGAAGGTTCAATTCTTTCAATGACCATAACTTTTTTGTTTTTTGTCAAAATCTTTTCAAACTTGTATTGTATATGTATCTTGATATTCTTAACAAAAATGTATAGTCATAATTACCATCCGGCACGTGCATGCACGTGTGCTAAATTCTGATTGGACGATTTTGAAATGGCCATAACTTTCTTATAAATGATGGAAACAATATGAAATTTATACTGTAAGTATATCTATCAAATGTCTATTGAATGACATCAACATTGATGCTGAGTCATACTCACGTGCCCGCGTATGCACGTGCATAGCTTTTCTTTCATTTTTCGGGTACTAAAATGGTCATAACTATTGAATTAAAAACTGAAATGAATTCAAATTTACCCTGAGGATATATGATATGAATGTCTGTGAAATGGTGTCAACAAATTTTCCATTATCAAAATCGCGTGCGCGTGAATGCGCGTGCATTGTAATTTTTGACGTCTAAATTTGAGTATTGGTCTATAACATTTTGAGATTGCAATGAATAGGTTTGAAAATTAGGTTGCAGGTATGTTTTGGGCCTGTGAATTTATTAATAGTCTCAAAATCACTTCCCTGCACGCGCATGCACGTGCGCTTAATTCTGATTGGACGATTTTCAAATCGCCATAACTTTCTTATAAATGATGGAAACAATATGAAATTTATACTGTAAGTATATCTATCAAATGTCTATTGAATCACATCAACATTGATGCCGAGTCATACTCACGTGCCCGTGTATGCACGTGCATAGCTTTTCTTTCAATTTTCGGGTACTAAAATGGTCATAACTATTGAATTAAAAACTGAAATGAATTCAAATTTACCCTGAGGATCTATGATATGAATGTCTATGAAATGGTGTCAACAAATTTTCCATTATCAAAATCGCGTGCACGTGAATGCGCGTGCATTGTAATTCTTGACGTCTAAATTTAAGTATTGGTCTATAACATTTTATGATTGTAGTGAATAGGTTTGAAAATTAGGTTGCAGGTATGTTTTGGGCCTGTCAATTTATTAATAGTCTCAAAATCACTTCCCTGCACGCGCATTCACATGCGCTTAATTCTGATTGGACGATTTTGAAATCCTAATAACTTTCTCATGAGTGAAGCGATCGATACCAAATTCATATAGTAAGTATATTGTTCAAATGTCTATTGATTAGCATCAACAAAATTGCTGTGTGGTACTCACGCACACGTGTATGCACGTGCATTGATTTCGGTCTTTGTAGTTTTGAGTTGCCGTTAATTTCTCGTTTTTCTTTGAACTGTTGTGAAACTTCTCTTGTACATATATAGTAAAACTTCTGATGTATCGAGATGGTCAAATTATTTATATGCACGTTCGTGCACGTGCACAAAACTCTCAGATCTTTATAACTGATTTGAACTAGTATGAAATGGACTGAACGTTATAAGATAGTTATATATTCACATGCTACACAGTTTGCAATGGTCAAAACAACTTGTACTGAAATAAATGTCACCACTTACTAAATGGGGGAATGTTTGGGGAACATCTGTAACGGTCCCCGTTACAATAAGTACTAGTTAAGGTCTTCCGTTTCCAACGGAAGACCTTCTAGTGATTCTACTGTTTATTATTATTTTTTTTCCCCTTTCGTCTCCTAGACCGTTGGATGGATTTTCCTGAAACTTTCACAGGTTATAGACAACGATGGTACCTCCAGGCTTTTTTTTTCATTTTTTCAAAATTCACTTCCGGTCGCAAGATACTTCCAATTTTCGTCTTTTTACAAGATATCTTGTCCAGCGTTTTTCTCAGAAACGGTAAAAGATAGAGTCACCAAATTTTCAGAGTTAATAGATCTCACTTCGTAGGCGTGCAGTAGGGGGTTAAGAATGTCGGCCGTCACTTCCGGTCGTCACCGGAAGTGATTAAAGGAATCATGAATTTCAAACTTTTTTCTTTCAAATTGAAACCTATTTCGGTTTACTATATCTCGTTCTAATTCTCAAAAAATGTTGACCCCACCGGAAGTTGAAACTCCAACTTCCGGTTATATAAAAAAAAGACTATTCATTCTCTCATTTTTCAGTGCCATAAATATCGGTTATGAAACAAGTTAATGATTTGAATTTTACGTATGTTATAGACACTATAATTGTCTAGAGTATATTTAAATATTTTTGTAAAATTTAATTCCGGTCGTGAGATATGGGGTGGACATATTCAAACCTTGTTTTTTCAGTTTCTCAATAATGAATATAGATAGACGTTTGAAACTTGTAGAGTTGATCAACTACCATTAGTCCATTGTACATATGCATTCAATTTTTTCGTCCGTCACTACCGGTCTCTACCGGAAGTATTTGAAAAAATGTCGATTTTCCAATTTCTTCGAGTGATTTCTCAGAGATGGCTGGATATATTTTCTTGAAATTTTCAGGAATAATGTCAGATGAAATGACCTTGCTATAGGTATTTTTGTTTTTACAAAATTCACTTCCGGTCGGAAAATAGGGCCGATTTTCTGTTTCTCAAAAGGAATTTTGTCCAGCAATTTTCTTCGAAAAGGTAAAATATAGGTTAATCATATATTCAGGAATGATCAATCTCCGTTTGTAAGCGTGCAGTAGGGGATTGAACATGTCGACCGTCACTTCCTGTCGTCACCGGAAGTGATGGAAAGAATCGCAAATTTCAAACTTTTTCTTTTAAATTGAAACCTATACTAGTTTATCAACTCTCTTTCAAAGTGTCAAAATAATATTGAGTCTGTCGGTAGTCAAAAGGACTACTTCCGGTTTCTTGATAAAATATCTTTTTACTTTTCGTCTCTTTGTCCCCATAAATCTCGCTTATATTTGAAGTCATTCATATGATTTTCACATGTCTTAATAAAAGTATCAACTTCTAGAGTTTTGATAATTTTGTTTTTCAAAATTGACTTCCGGTCGGTAGTAACCTGCTACTTTTTCTTTCTTTAGTCTACTTCTTTTTGTTGAGAACTCTTTCAGATAGAGACGTGAAATTTTCAGGGAATATAGACAATAAAGAGTCGATGTCATTTATAGGAAAACGCATCTGAAGTTACGAGAAAGGAGTAAAAAATTCGATAATACATTTCTCATTCATTGTTAAGGCACATTTTCCGATACATTTAAATGGTTTTCGTAGGAATAGAAAGCTCTTTACCGGAAGTGATCTAACGGAAGACCTACTCATTACTAGTAATGAGTATCTAGTTATTATTATTATTATTCTTTCTTTCTTCTTGAGACTTTTTTGTCCACGAGTGTTCTCAGAAACTACTCAAGGGATCAATATGAAACCTTTTTAGGATGATAGTATAGCATATGTAGATGTGCGGAACGAATGTCATTTTGTCTGAAAATGCATGCATGTGCATGCACGTGCATTGGATTTTTTGTTTACAAACTTTGGAATCAGTCTAACTTTTTTATTTTTCAATGAAATTGTTTCCTATTTATGTCGTAGGTATAACTTGGGACCCTTAACTGTTTGGCATCGTCAAAATTTCAATTCTTCACGCGCATGCACGTGTGCTTCAATTTGATTGGATAATACAAAACCGTTTATAACATTGATGCCAATTAAGGAAATTTAATTATGTTTACAGGATAGGTAGACATCCTAAACATCTACAGATCAATGTAATAAAAATTGCAAACGCGCATGCGCATGCACGTGCATTGTCTTTTGAAGGTTCAATTCTTTCAATGACCATAACTTTTTTGTTTTTTGTCAAAATCTTTTCAAACTTGTCTTGTAGATGTATCTTGATATTCTTAACAAAAGTGTATAGTCATAATTACCATCCGGTACGTGCATGCACGTGTGCTAAATTCTGATTGGACGATTTTCAAATCGCCATAACTTTCTTATAAATGATGGAAACAATATGAAATTTATACTGTAAGTATATCTATCAAATGTCTATTGAATGACATCAACATTGATGTTGAGTCATACTCACGTGCGCGTGTATGCACGTGCATAGCTTTTCTTTCATTTTTCGGGTACTAAAATGGTCATAACTATTGAATTAAAAACTGAAATGAATTCAAATTTACCCTGAGGATCTATGATATGAATGTCTATGAAATGATGTCAACAAATTTTTCATTATCAAAATCGCGTGTGCGTGAATGTGCGTGCATTGTAATTTTTGACGTCTAAATTGAAGTATTGGTCTATAACATTTTGAGATTGCAATGAATAGGTTTGAAAATTAGGTTGCAGGTATGTTTTGGGCCTCTCAATTTACTAATAGTCTCAAAATCACTTCCCTGCACGCGCATGCACGTGCGCTTAATTCTGATTGGACGATTTTGAAATCCCAATAACTTTCTTAAGAGTGAAGCGATCGATACCAAATTCATAGAGTAAGTATATTGTTCAAATGTCTATTGAATAGCATCAACAAAATTGTTGTGTGGTACTCACGCGCACGTGTATGCACGTGCATTGATTTCGGTCTTTGTAGTTTTGAGTTGCCATTAATTTCTCGTTTTTCATTGAACAGTTGTGAAACTTCTCTTGTACTCATATAGTAAGACTTCTGATGTATCGAGATGGCCGAATTATTTATCTGCACGTGCATGCAGGTACGTGCACGTGCACAAAACTCTCAGATCTTTATAACTGATTTGAAAAAGTATGAAATGGACTGAACGTTATAAGATAGTTATATATTCACATGCTACACAGTTTGCAATGGTCAAAACCACTTGTACTGAAATAAATGTCACCACTTACTAAATGGGGGAATGTTTGGGGAACATCTGTAACGGTCCCCGTTACAATAAGTACTAGTTATGTTCTCCAAACGAAGTTTGGGAACATATTGGTTTTACTCTGTTTCTTATTATTATTGTTATTATTATTATTATTATTCTTTCTTTCTTCTTGGGACTTTTTTGTCCACGAGTGTTCTCAGAAACTACTCAAGGGATCAATAGGAAACCTTCTTAGGATGATAGTATAGCATATGTAGATGTGCGGAACGAATGTCATTTTGTCTGAAAATGCATGCATGTGCATGCACGTGCATTGGAGTTTTTGTTTACAAACTTTAGAATGTGTCTAACTTTTTTATTTTTCAATGAAATCGTTTGCTATTTATATCGTAGGTATAACTTGGGAACTTAACTGTTTGGCATCGTCAAAATTTCAATTCTGCACGCGCATGCACGTGTGCTTCAATTTGATTGGATAATACAAAACCGTTTATAACATTCATACCAATCAAGGAAATTTAATGATATTTACAGGATAGGTAGACATGTCAAATATCTACAGATCGATGTAATAAAAATTGGAAACGCGCATGCGCATGCACGTGCATTGTCTTTTGAAGGTTCAATTCTTTCAATGACCATAACTTTTTTGTTTTTTGTCAAAATCTTTTCAAACTTGTATTGTATATGTATCTTGATATTCTTAACAAAAGTGTATAGTCATAATTACCATCCGGCACGTGTATGCACGTGTGCTAAATTCTGATTGGACGATTTTGAAATGGCCATAACTTTCTTATAAATGATGGAAACAATATGAAATTTATACTGTAAGTATATCTATCAAATGTCTATTTAACGACATCAACATTGATGCTGAGTCATACTCACGTGCCCGTGTATGCACGTGCATAGCTTTTCTTTCATTTTTCGGGTACTAAAATGGTTATAACTATTGAATTAAAAACTGAAATGAATTCAAGTTTACCCTGAAGATCTATGATATGAATGTCTATGAAATGGTGTCACCAAATTTTCCATTATCAAAATCACGTGCGCGTGAATGCGCGTGCATTGTAATTTTTGACGTCTAAATTTAAGTATTGGTCTATAACATTTTGAGATTGCAATGAATAGGTTTGAAAATTAGGTTGCAAGTATGTTTTGGGCCTCTCAATTTATTAATAGTCTCAAAATCACTTCCCTGCACGCGCATGCACGTGCGCTTAATTCTGATTGGACGATTTTGAAATCCCAATAACTTTCTTAAGAGTGAAGCGATCGATCCCAAATTCATATAGTAAGTATATTGTTCAAATGTCTATTGAATAACATCAACAAAATTGTTGTGTGGTACTCACGCGCACGTGTATCCACGTGCATTGATCTCGGTCTTTGTAGTTTTGAGTTGTTGTTAATTTCTCGATTTTCATTGAACTGTTGTGAAACTTCTCTTGTACTCATATGGTAAGACTTCTAATGTATCGAGATGGTCAAATTACTTATCAGCACGTGCATGCACGTAGGTGCACGTGCACAAAATTCTCAGATTTTTATAACTGATTTGAACTAGTATGAAATGGACTGAACGTTATAAGATAGTTATATATTCACATGTTTCACAGTTTGCAATGGTCAAAACCACTTATACTGAATAAATGACACCACTTACTAAATGGGGGAATGTTTGGGGAACATGTGTAACGGTCCCCGTTACAATAAGTACTAGTTATTATGTTCCCCAAACAAAGTTTGGGAACATATTGGTTTTACTCTGTTTCTTATTAAGGTCTTCCGTCTCCTGCGGAAGACTTTACTATTATTGTTCGCGTTCTTCTTCTTCATTATTATTATTATTATTATTATTATTTTCCTTGGTAGTACACGCGTTTTTCTCAGCCATTTCTGGTTCGATTTTCACGAAATTTTCAGGAAAGATGTCATTTGGTGACAAAACTTTGCTTGCAAAATTTCGTGCTTGACGTCACTTCCGGTCAGGAGTTATCTCTCTTTTAGTGACTTTTTGAAGGGCCTTGTTGTCCACGCATCTCCTCCGTTAGTTTTGAAGCTAGAGTCTTGAAATTTCTACACAAGATAGAGTAAACATTTTAGAAGATTTGTGGGGGATTCGATTTTACCGGAGGCGATTTGCCTAAACGCTCGCCTGGACCTGAAAAAATGGATGCCAAAATTTTTCGCCGATTTCGGCGATTTTTGACCTTTGATCTCCAATATCTTTTTTCTTGCAAATATTTTGTTAAGATATGTAGAACAAAAGTTGTGCACATTTACGAGATCTTTTCGAAAATATCAAGATTTAGGGGCTAGCCCCTTCAATTAGGGATCTAGAAGGGCTCAAAGTCTAGATCAAATATCTCAAAAATCGTTAATATTTTGGTATAAGTCAAAGAACAAAAAATGTTCATCTCAACAATCCAAATCTATTCATATAAAAATTTAGGTCATATGTTACGTAATAAGGGATTTTAAGGGCCAAAACCATAAATTTTTTACCCCTTGTATCTCGAAAACGACAAATATTTTGAAAAGCAATAAAGAACAAAAGTTGTTCAGAATGATGATCTGAACAATATGCATATTTCGTTTTTACCCTATGTGGCCCCGTTAGGGAGCTACAGTTTGGCCCCTAAAAATTACTTCTAGAAATAACTCGAGAACGGTAAAGAATTTCTAAATACTTGTTGAACAAAAAATGTTTGAAATGTCATGACCTTTCTTACGATATCAAGCAAAAGGGGCTGACCCTTTAAATTAGGGGCCCAGAAGGGTCCAAAGGTTTATGAGAATATCTCAGAAACTATTAATATTTTGTAATAAGTCATTGAAGCGGAAATGTTCATCTAAACGAGCTTGTTCTTATCAAATCAAAAAGTAGGTCATATGTTACGTAATAAGGGATTTTAAGGGCCAAAATCATAAATAATTGACGCCTCATATCTTGAAAACGACAAATATTTTGAAAAGCATTATTGAACAAAAGTTGTTCAGAATGATAATCTAAAGAATATGTACATTTCGTTTTTTCCCTATGTGGCCCCGTTAGGGAGCTACAGTTTGGCCCCTAAATATTTCTTGTAGAGATAACTCGAGAACGGTAAAGAATTTCTAAATACTTGTTGAGCAAAAAATGTTTAAAATGACAAGGCCTTTCTTACGATATCAAGCAAAACGGGCTGGCCCTTTAAATTAGGGGTTCAGAAGGGTCCAAATGTTTTTGAGAATATCTCAGAAACTATTAATATTTTATAATAAGTTGTAGAAGCGGAAATGTTCATCTCAACGAGCTTGATCTTATCAAATCAAAAAGTAGGTCATATGTTACGTAATTAGAGATTTTAAGGGCCAAAATCGTAAATATTTGACGCCTCATATCTTTAAAACGACATATTTTTGGAAAAGCATTATTGAACAAAAGTTGTTCAATGTGTCATAACCTATCGATCAATATCCAAAAATGGGTCTGTGGGCCTCATGGCTCGCCTGTAGAGTCGATTTTTGTCGATATCAGTCGATTTCAAAAACTTGTAACTGGTAAATATTTTGTAAGGACATATTGAACAAAAGTTGTTCAGTTTATCGAGATCTATCGATTGATATCAAGAAATACGCCTATGGTCCTAATGGCTCGCCTGTAGAGTCGATTTTTTGTCGATATCGGTCGATCTCAATAACTTTTTACAGGTAAATATTTTGTAAAGACATATAGAACTAAAGTTGTTGAGTCTATAGAGGGCTAACAAATGACATCAAGAAATAGGCCCGCGGGCCTTATGGATCGCCTAGAGAGTCGAATTTCAAACAAATTTCACCGCAACTTTGCTTCAGAAGCTTATGATATGAAAAATTGATTATATCTAAAGTGTCTTAAAGTCGGAAACTAAATTGGGACTCATTTGTCTTTTCTTTTTTTTTTTTAACTCCGAGTGCATCAACAAATCGGACGGAAGACCTACTCGTTGCTCGCAACGAGATCGTGTCTAGTTATTATTATTTTTATTCTTTTTTTTTTTCCTTACCGATTTTGTGCAGAGGATTTCTCAGAGATGGCTTGATCGATTTACTTCAAATTTTCAGGGTTGATGCATTGCTATCTGAAATTTATATCTTTTTTTTGGATTTTTGAAAATTCACTTCCGGTTGGAAGTTATCCCCCTTTTATCGATTTTCAGATGACCATTTTGTCCAGACAACATCTCAAAAACGATAAAAGCTAGAGTGCTGAAATTTTCAGTGATGTTAGACGACATGTTGTAGTTGTGCACATCGGTTTTAAAAATTTCCGGAAGTGCCTAGTATGGAAGCTCGGTAGGGGTCCAAAATGGAGTTTTAAAAAGTGTCCCATTTTTCTCCACGTTTTAAATCAGAACTTTTTACTCGTAAATATTTTGCTTAGACATATATAACAAAAGTTGTACAGTTTATTGAGGTCTTTCGTGTCATATCAAGAAATCGGCCCATAGGCCTCATGGCTCGCCTGAACCATTGAATTTCTGTTACAATGATTAACTTTTTTCTCACGAAACTTTTGATAAGACATGTAGAACAAAAGTTGTTCAGGTTTGCAAGATCTATCTAATGATATAGAAAAATAGGCCTCAGGGTGTCATGGCTCGCCTGAACAGTCGAATTTGTACCACAATTAATAACATTAATAACTTTTTTCTCGAAAAACTTTTGACAAGACATGTAGAACAAAAGTTGTTCAGTTTCGCAAGCGTTAACTAACGATGCTAATAAATAGGCCTGCAGGTCTGATGGCTCACCTGAACAGTTGGGTTATTGTTGCAATCTATAACATTTTGATCAAGAAACTTTTAATAAGACATCTAGAACAAAAGTTGTTCAGTTTTGCAAGATCTTTCGAACAACATCATGAAAAAGGCGAACGGGTCTCATGGCTTGCCTGAACAGTTTGATTAGTGTCACAATCAATAACTTTTTTCTGGAGAAACTTTTGATAACACATGTAGAACAAAAGTTGTTCAGTTTCGCAAGATCTTTCAAACGATATCAAGAAAAAGGCCCACGGGCTTTATGACTCGCCTTAACAATCTGATAAATGTCGCAATCAATAACTTTTTTCTCAAGAAAATTTTCATAGGACATGTAGAACAAAATTTGTTCAGTTTTGCGAGATATATCTACAATGATATATAAGAAAATAGGCCTCTGGGCGACATGACTCGCCTGATCAGTCAAATTTGTATCGCAGTAAATATAACATTATTAACTTTTTTGTCGAAAAAAAGGCTGACCCCTTCAATTAGTTGCCGAGAGCGATAGAGAGTCTTTAATTTATAGCACTTAAATGATCAATATTTGTAAAACATTACCGAAGTTAAATTGTACGTCTAGACAATATATTTGTATCATTATTCATGAATGAAAATCTCAGTCAAATTCTTATCTCATCACATCTAAAATTGGACGGAAGACCCACTCGTTGCTCGCAACGAGATCGCATCTAGTTATTATTATTATTATTCTTTCTTTCTTCTTGGGACTTTTTTGTTCACGAGTGTTCTCAGAAACTACTCAAGGAATCAATATGAAACCTTTTTAGGATGATAGTATAGCATATGTAGATGTGCGGAGCGAATGTCATTTTGCATGAAAATGCATGCATGTGCATGCACGTGCATTGGATTTTTTGTTTACAAACTTTGGAATCAGTCTAACTTTTTTATTTTTCAATGAAATCGTTTGCTATTTATATCGTAGGTATAACATGGGACCCTTAACTGTTTGGCATTGTCAAAATTTCAATTCTACACGCGCATGCACGTGTGCTTCAATTTGATTGGATAATACAAAACCGTTTATAACATTCATACCAAATAAGGAAATTTAATGATATTTACAGGATAGGTAGACATGTCAAATATCTACAGATCGATGTAATAAAAATTGCAAACGTGCATGCGCACGCACGTGCATTTTCTTTTGAAGTTTCAATTCTTTCAATGACCATAACTTTTTTGTTTTTTTTCAAAGTCTTTTCAAACTTGTCTTGTATATGTATCTTGATATTCTTAACAAAAGTGTATAGTCATAATTACCATCCGGCACGTGCATGCACGTGTGCTAAATTGTGATTGGACGATTTTGAAATGGCCATAACTTTCTTATAAATGATGGAAACAATATGAAATTTATACTGTAAGTATATCTATCAAATGTCTATTGAATGACATCAACATTGATGCTGAGTCATACTCACGTGCCCGTGTATGCACGTGCATAGCTTTTCTTTCATTTTCGGGTACTAAAATGGTCATAACTATTGAATTAAAAACTGAAATGAATTCAAATTTACCCTGAGGATCTATGATATGAATGTCTGTGAAATGGTGTCAACAAATTTTCCATTATCAAAATCGCGTGCGCGTGCATTGTAATTTTTGACGTCTAAATTTGAGTATTGGTTTATAACATTTTGAGATTGCAATGAATAGGTTTGAAAATTAGGTTGCAGGTATGTTTTGGGCCTCTCAATTTATTAATAGTCTCAAAATCACTTCCCTGCACGCGCATGCACGTGCGCTTAATTCTGATTGGACGATTTTGAAATCCCAATAACTTTCTTAAGAGTGAAGCGATCGATCCCAAATTCATATAGTAAGTATATTGTTCAAATGTCTATTGAATAACATCAACAAAATTGTTGTGTGGTACTCACGCGCACGTGTATCCACGTGCATTGATCTCGGTCTTTGTAGTTTTGAGTTGTTGTTAATTTCTCGATTTTCATTGAACTGTTGTGAAACTTCTCTTGTACTCATATGGTAAGACTTCTAATGTATCGAGATGGTCAAATTACTTATCAGCACGTGCATGCACGTAGGTGCACGTGCACAAAATTCTCAGATTTTTATAACTGATTTGAACTAGTATGAAATGGACTGAACGTTATAAGATAGTTATATATTCACATGTTTCACAGTTTGCAATGGTCAAAACCACTTATACTGAATAAATGACACCACTTACTAAATGGGGGAATGTTTGGGGAACATGTGTAACGGTCCCCGTTACAATAAGTACTAGTTATTATGTTCCCCAAACAAAGTTTGGGAACATATTGGTTTTACTCTGTTTCTTATTAAGGTCTTCCGTCTCCTGCGGAAGACTTTACTATTATTGTTCGCGTTCTTCTTCTTCATTATTATTATTATTATTATTATTATTTTCCTTGGTAGTACACGCGTTTTTCTCAGCCATTTCTGGTTCGATTTTCACGAAATTTTCAGGAAAGATGTCATTTGGTGACAAAACTTTGCTTGCAAAATTTCGTGCTTGACGTCACTTCCGGTCAGGAGTTATCTCTCTTTTAGTGACTTTTTGAAGGGCCTTGTTGTCCACGCATCTCCTCCGTTAGTTTTGAAGCTAGAGTCTTGAAATTTCTACACAAGATAGAGTAAACATTTTAGAAGATTTGTGGGGGATTCGATTTTACCGGAGGCGATTTGCCTAAACGCTCGCCTGGACCTGAAAAAATGGATGCCAAAATTTTTCGCCGATTTCGGCGATTTTTGACCTTTGATCTCCAATATCTTTTTTCTTGCAAATATTTTGTTAAGATATGTAGAACAAAAGTTGTGCACATTTACGAGATCTTTTCGAAAATATCAAGATTTAGGGGCTAGCCCCTTCAATTAGGGATCTAGAAGGGCTCAAAGTCTAGATCAAATATCTCAAAAATCGTTAATATTTTGGTATAAGTCAAAGAACAAAAAATGTTCATCTCAACAATCCAAATCTATTCATATAAAAATTTAGGTCATATGTTACGTAATAAGGGATTTTAAGGGCCAAAACCATAAATTTTTTACCCCTTGTATCTCGAAAACGACAAATATTTTGAAAAGCAATAAAGAACAAAAGTTGTTCAGAATGATGATCTGAACAATATGCATATTTCGTTTTTACCCTATGTGGCCCCGTTAGGGAGCTACAGTTTGGCCCCTAAAAATTACTTCTAGAAATAACTCGAGAACGGTAAAGAATTTCTAAATACTTGTTGAACAAAAAATGTTTGAAATGTCATGACCTTTCTTACGATATCAAGCAAAAGGGGCTGACCCTTTAAATTAGGGGCCCAGAAGGGTCCAAAGGTTTATGAGAATATCTCAGAAACTATTAATATTTTGTAATAAGTCATTGAAGCGGAAATGTTCATCTAAACGAGCTTGTTCTTATCAAATCAAAAAGTAGGTCATATGTTACGTAATAAGGGATTTTAAGGACCAAAATCATAAATAATTGACGCCTCATATCTTGAAAACGACAAATATTTTGAAAAGCATTATTGAACAAAAGTTGTTCAGAATGATAATCTAAACAATATGTACATTTCGTTTTTTCCCTATGTGGCCCCGTTAGGGAGCTACAGTTTGGCCCCTAAATATTTCTTGTAGAGATAACTCGAGAACGGTAAAGAATTTCTAAATACTTGTTGAGCAAAAAATGTTTAAAATGACAAGGCCTTTCTTACGATATCAAGCAAAACGGGCTGGCCCTTTAAATTAGGGGTTCAGAAGGGTCCAAATGTTTTTGAGAATATCTCAGAAACTATTAATATTTTATAATAAGTTGTAGAAGCGGAAATGTTCATCTCAACGAGCTTGATCTTATCAAATCAAAAAGTAGGTCATATGTTACGTAATTAGAGATTTTAAGGGCCAAAATCGTAAATATTTGACGCCTCATATCTTTAAAACGACATATTTTTGGAAAAGCATTATTGAACAAAAGTTGTTCAATGTGTCATAACCTATCGATCAATATCCAAAAATGGGTCTGTGGGCCTCATGGCTCGCCTGTAGAGTCGATTTTTGTCGATATCAGTCGATTTCAAAAACTTGTAACTGGTAAATATTTTGTAAGGACATATTGAACAAAAGTTGTTCAGTTTATCGAGATCTATCGATTGATATCAAGAAATACGCCTATGGTCCTAATGGCTCGCCTGTAGAGTCGATTTTTTGTCGATATCGGTCGATCTCAATAACTTTTTACAGGTAAATATTTTGTAAAGACATATAGAACTAAAGTTGTTGAGTCTATAGAGGGCTAACAAATGACATCAAGAAATAGGCCCGCGGGCCTTATGGATCGCCTAGAGAGTCGAATTTCAAACAAATTTCACCGCAACTTTGCTTCAGAAGCTTATGATATGAAAAATTGATTATATCTAAAGTGTCTTAAAGTCGGAAACTAAATTGGGACTCATTTGTCTTTTCTTTTTTTTTTTTAACTCCGAGTGCATCAACAAATCGGACGGAAGACCTACTCGTTGCTCGCAACGAGATCGTGTCTAGTTATTATTATTTTTATTCTTTTTTTTTTTCCTTACCGATTTTGTGCAGAGGATTTCTCAGAGATGGCTTGATCGATTTACTTCAAATTTTCAGGGTTGATGCATTGCTATCTGAAATTTATATCTTTTTTTTGGATTTTTGAAAATTCACTTCCGGTTGGAAGTTATCCCCCTTTTATCGATTTTCAGATGACCATTTTGTCCAGACAACATCTCAAAAACGATAAAAGCTAGAGTGCTGAAATTTTCAGTGATGTTAGACGACATGTTGTAGTTGTGCACATCGGTTTTAAAAATTTCCGGAAGTGCCTAGTATGGAAGCTCGGTAGGGGTCCAAAATGGAGTTTTAAAAAGTGTCCCATTTTTCTCCACGTTTTAAATCAGAACTTTTTACTCGTAAATATTTTGCTTAGACATATATAACAAAAGTTGTACAGTTTATTGAGGTCTTTCGTGTCATATCAAGAAATCGGCCCATAGGCCTCATGGCTCGCCTGAACCATTGAATTTCTGTTACAATGATTAACTTTTTTCTCACGAAACTTTTGATAAGACATGTAGAACAAAAGTTGTTCAGGTTTGCAAGATCTATCTAATGATATAGAAAAATAGGCCTCAGGGTGTCATGGCTCGCCTGAACAGTCGAATTTGTACCACAATTAATAACATTAATAACTTTTTTCTCGAAAAACTTTTGACAAGACATGTAGAACAAAAGTTGTTCAGTTTCGCAAGCGTTAACTAACGATGCTAATAAATAGGCCTGCAGGTCTGATGGCTCACCTGAACAGTTGGGTTATTGTTGCAATCTATAACATTTTGATCAAGAAACTTTTAATAAGACATCTAGAACAAAAGTTGTTCAGTTTTGCAAGATCTTTCGAACAACATCATGAAAAAGGCGAACGGGTCTCATGGCTTGCCTGAACAGTTTGATTAGTGTCACAATCAATAACTTTTTTCTGGAGAAACTTTTGATAACACATGTAGAACAAAAGTTGTTCAGTTTCGCAAGATCTTTCAAACGATATCAAGAAAAAGGCCCACGGGCTTTATGACTCGCCTTAACAATCTGATAAATGTCGCAATCAATAACTTTTTTCTCAAGAAAATTTTCATAGGACATGTAGAACAAAATTTGTTCAGTTTTGCGAGATATATCTACAATGATATATAAGAAAATAGGCCTCTGGGCGACATGACTCGCCTGATCAGTCAAATTTGTATCGCAGTAAATATAACATTATTAACTTTTTTGTCGAAAAAAAGGCTGACCCCTTCAATTAGTTGCCGAGAGCGATAGAGAGTCTTTAATTTATAGCACTTAAATGATCAATATTTGTAAAACATTACCGAAGTTAAATTGTACGTCTAGACAATATATTTGTATCATTATTCATGAATGAAAATCTCAGTCAAATTCTTATCTCATCACATCTAAAATTGGACGGAAGACCCACTCGTTGCTCGCAACGAGATCGCATCTAGTTATTATTATTATTATTCTTTCTTTCTTCTTGGGACTTTTTTGTTCACGAGTGTTCTCAGAAACTACTCAAGGAATCAATATGAAACCTTTTTAGGATGATAGTATAGCATATGTAGATGTGCGGAGCGAATGTCATTTTGCATGAAAATGCATGCATGTGCATGCACGTGCATTGGATTTTTTGTTTACAAACTTTGGAATCAGTCTAACTTTTTTATTTTTCAATGAAATCGTTTGCTATTTATATCGTAGGTATAACATGGGACCCTTAACTGTTTGGCATTGTCAAAATTTCAATTCTACACGCGCATGCACGTGTGCTTCAATTTGATTGGATAATACAAAACCGTTTATAACATTCATACCAAATAAGGAAATTTAATGATATTTACAGGATAGGTAGACATGTCAAATATCTACAGATCGATGTAATAAAAATTGCAAACGTGCATGCGCACGCACGTGCATTTTCTTTTGAAGTTTCAATTCTTTCAATGACCATAACTTTTTTGTTTTTTTTCAAAGTCTTTTCAAACTTGTCTTGTATATGTATCTTGATATTCTTAACAAAAGTGTATAGTCATAATTACCATCCGGCACGTGCATGCACGTGTGCTAAATTGTGATTGGACGATTTTGAAATGGCCATAACTTTCTTATAAATGATGGAAACAATATGAAATTTATACTGTAAGTATATCTATCAAATGTCTATTGAATGACATCAACATTGATGCTGAGTCATACTCACGTGCCCGTGTATGCACGTGCATAGCTTTTCTTTCATTTTCGGGTACTAAAATGGTCATAACTATTGAATTAAAAACTGAAATGAATTCAAATTTACCCTGAGGATCTATGATATGAATGTCTGTGAAATGGTGTCAACAAATTTTCCATTATCAAAATCGCGTGCGCGTGCATTGTAATTTTTGACGTCTAAATTTGAGTATTGGTTTATAACATTTTGAGATTGCAATGAATAGGTTTGAAAATTAGGTTGCAGGTATGTTTTGGGCCTCTCAATTTATTAATAGTCTCAAAATCACTTCCCTGCACGCGCATGCACGTGCGCTTAATTCTGATTGGACGATTTTGAAATCCCAATAACTTTCTTAAGAGTGAAGCGATCGATCCCAAATTCATATAGTAAGTATATTGTTCAAATGTCTATTGATTAGCATTAACAAAATTGATGTGTGGTACTCATGCGCACGTGTATGCACGTGCATTGATTTCGGTCTTTGTAGTTTTGAGTTGTCGTTAATTTCTCGTTTTTCATTGAACAGTTGTGAAACTTCTTTTGTACTCATATAGCAAGATTTCTAATGTATCGAGATGGTCGAATTATTTATATGCACGTACATGCACGTACGTGCACGTCCACAAAACTCTCAGATTTTTATAACTGATTTGAACTAGTATGAAATGGACTGAACGTTATAAGATAGTTATATATTCACATGCAACACAGTTTGCAATGGTCAAAACAACTTGTACTGAAATAAATGTCACCACTTACTAAATGGGGGAATGTTTGGGGAACATCTGTAACGGTCCCCGTTACAATCAGTACTAGTTATGTTCCCCAAACGAAGTTTGGGAACATATTGGTTTTACTCTGTTTCTTATTATTATTATTATGTTCCCCAAACAAAGTTTGGGAACATATTGGTTTTACTCTGTTTCTTATTATTATTATTATTTTTCTTTCTTTCTTCTTGGGACTTTTTTGTCCACGAGTGTTCTCAGAAACTACTCAAGGGATCAATATGAAATCTTTTTAGGATGATAGTATAGCATATGTAGATGTGCGGAACGAATGTCATTTTGTCTGAAAATGCATGCATGTGCATGCACGTGCATTGGATTTTTTGTTTACAAACTTTGGAATGTGTCTAACTTTTTTATTTTTCAATGAAATCGTTTCCTATTTATATCGTAGGTATAACATGGGACTCTTAACTGTTTGGCATCATCAAAATTTCAATTCTGCACGCGCATGCACGTTTGCTTCAATTTGATTGGATAATACAAAACCGTTTATAACATTGATGCCAATTAAGGAAATTTAATGATACTTACAGGAGAGGTAGACATGTCAATTATCTACAGATCGATGTAATAAAAATTGCAAACGCGCATGCGCACGCACGTGTATTGTCTTTTGAAGGTTCAATTCTTTCAATGACCATAACTTTTTTGTTTTTTGTCAAAATCTTTTCAAACTTGTATTGTATATGTATCTTGATATTCTTAACAAAAGTGTACAGTCATAATTACTATCCGGCACGTGCATGCACGTGTACTAAATTGTGATTGGACGATTTTCAAATCGCCATAACTTTCTTATAAATGATGGAAACAATATGAAATCTATACTATAAGTATATCTATCAAATGTCTATTGAATGACATCAACATTGATGCCGAGTCATAATCACGTGCCCGTGTATGCTCGTGCATAGCTTTTCTTTCATTTTTCGGGTACTAAAATGGTTATAACTATTGAATTAAAAACTGAAATGAATTCAAATTTACCCTGAGGATCTATGATATTAATGTCTATGAATTGGTGTCAACAAATTTTCCATTATCAAAATCGTGTGCGCGTGAATGCGCGTGCATTGTAATTTTAGATGTCTAAATTTAAGTATTGGTCTATAATATTTTTAGATTGCAATGAATAGGTTTGAAAATTAGGTTGCAGGTATGTTTTGGGCTCTCAATTTATTAATACTCTCAAAATCATTTCCCTGCACGCGCATGCACGTGCGCTTAATTCTGATTGGACGATTTTGAAATCCCAATAACTTTCTTATGAGTGAAGCGATCGATACCAAATTCATATAGTAAGTATATTGTTCAAATGTCTATTGAATAGCATCAACAAAATTGTTGTGTAGAACTCGCGCACGTGTATGCACGTGCATTGATCTCGGTCTTTGTAGTTTTGAGTTGTTGTTAATTTCTCAATTTTCATGGAACTGTTGTGAAACTTCTCTTGCACTCATATGGTAAGACTTCTAATGTATCGAGATGGTCAAATTACTTATCAGCACGTGCATGCACGTACGTGCACGTGCACAAAATTTTCAGATCTTTATAACTGATATGTACTAGTATGAAATGGACTGTACGTTATGAAATAGTTATATATTCACATGCTAGACAGTTTGCCATGGTCAAAACCACTTGTACTGAAATAAATGGCACCGTTTGCTAAATGGGGGAATGTTTGGGGAACATGTGTAACGGTCCCCGTTACAATAAGTACTAGTTATTTTTCTTTCTTTCTTCTTGGGACTTTTTTGTCCACGAGTGTTCTCAGAAACTACTCAAGGGATCAATATTAAACCTTTTTAGGATGATAGTATACCATATGTAGATGTGCGGAACGAATGTCATTTTGTCTGAAAATGCATGCATGTGCATGCACGTGCATTAACTTTTTTGTTTACAAACTTTGGAATCAGTCTAACTTTTTTTATTTTTCAATGAAATCGTTTCCTATTTATATGGTAGGTATAACATGGGACCCTTAACTGTTTGGCATCGTGAAAATTTCAATTCTGCACGCGCATGCACATGTGCTTCAATTTGATTGGATAATACAAAACCGTTTATAACATTCATGCCAATTAAGGAAATTTAATGATATTTACAGGATAGGTAGACATGAAAAATATCTACAGATCGATGTAATAAAAATTGCAAACGCGCATGCGCACGCACGTGTATTGTCTTTTGAAGGTTCAATTCTTTCCATGACCATAACTTTTTTGTTTTTGTCCAAATCTTTTCAAACTTGTATTGTATATGTATCTTGATATTCTTAACAAAAGTGTATAGTCATAATTACCATCCGGCACGTGCATGCACGTGTGCTAAATTGTGATTGGACGATTTTCAAATCGCCATAACTTTCTTATAAATGATGGAAACAATATGAAATTGATACTGTAAGTATATCTATCAAATGTCTATTGAATGACATCAACATTGATGCTGAGTCATACTCACGTGCCCGTGTATGCACGTGCATATCTTTTCTTTCATTTTTCGGGTACTAAAATGGTCATAACTATTGAATTAAAAACTCAAATGAATTCAAATTTACCCTGAGGATCTATGATATGAATGTCTGTGAAAAGGTGTCAACAAATTTTCCATTATCAAAATGGCATGCGCGTGAATGCGCGTGCATTGTAATTTTTGACGTCTAAATTTGAGTATTGGTCTATAACATTTTGAGATTGCAATGAATAGGTTTAAAAATTAGGTTGCAGGTATGTTTTGGGCCTGTCAATTTATTAATAGTCTCAAAATCACTTCTCTGCACGCGAATGCACGTGCGCTTAATTCTGATTGGACGATTTTGAAATCCCAATAACTTTCTCAAGAGTGAAGCGATCAATACCAAATTCATGTAGTAAGTATATTGTTCAAATGTCTATTGATTAGCATCAACAAAATTGTTGTGTGGTACTCACGTGCACGTGTATGCACGTGCATTGATTTCGGTCTTTGTAGTTTTGAGTTACCGTTAATTTGTCGTTTTTCATTGAACAGTTGTGAAGTAAGTATATTGTTCAAATGTCTATTGAATAGCATCAACAAAATTGCTGTATGGTACTCACTCGCACGTGTATGCACGTGCATTGATTTTGGTCTTTGTAATTTTGAGTTGCCGTTAATTTCTCGTTTTTCATTGAACAGTTGTGAAACTTCTCTTGTACTCATATGGTAAGACTTGTGATGCATCGAGATGATCAAATTACTTATCAGCACGTGCATGCACGTACGTGCACGTGCACAAAATTCTCAGATCTTTGCAACTGATTTGTATTAGCATGAAATGGACTGAATGTTATAATATACTTATATATTCACATGCTACACAGTTTGCAATGGTCAAAACCACTTGTACTGAAATAAATGGCACCACTTCCTAAATGGGGGAATGTTTGGGGAACATGTGTAACGGTCCCCGTTACAATAAGTACTAGTTATTATTATTATTCTTTCTTTCTTCTTGGGACTTTTTTGTCCACGAGTGTTCTCAGAAACTACTCAAGGGATCAATATGAAACCTTTTTAGGATGATAGTATAGCATATGTAGATGTGCGGAACGAATGTCATTTTGTCTGAAAATGCATGCATGTGCATCCACGTGCATTGGATTTTTTGTTTACAAACTTTGGAATCAGTCTAACTTTTTTATTTTTCAATGAAATCGTTTTCTATTTATATTGTAGGTATAACATGGGACCCTTAACTGTTTGGCATCGTCAAAATTTCAATTTTGCACGCGCATGCACGTGTGCTTCAATTTGATTGGATAATACAAAACCGTTTATAACATTCATACCAATTAAGGAAATTTAATGATATTTAGAGGATAGGTAGACATGCCAAATATCTACAGATGAATGTAATAAAAATTGCAAACGCGCATGCGCACGCACGTGCATTGTCTTTTGAAGGTTCAATTCTTTCAATGACCATAACTTTTTTGTTTTTTGTCCAAATCTTTTCAAACTTGTATTGTATATGTATCTTGATATTCTTAACAAAAGTGTACAGTCATAATTACGATACGGCACGTGCATGCACATGTGCTAAATTGTGATTGGACGATTTTCAAATCGCCATAACTTTCTTATAAATGATGGAAACAATATGAAATTTATACTGTAAGTATATCTATCAAATGTCTATTGAATGACATCAACATTGATGCTGAATCATACTCACGTGCCCGTGTATGCACGTGCATAGCTTTTCTTTCATTTTTCGGGTACTAAAATGGTCATAACTATTGAATTAAAAACTGAAATGAATTCAAATTTACTTTGAGGATCTATGATATGAATGTCTATGAAATGATGTCAACAAATTTTCCATTATCAAAATCGCGTGTGCGTGAATGCGCGTGCATTGTAAATTTTGACGTCTAAATTTGAGTATTGGTCTATAACATTTTGAGATTGCAATGAATAGGTTTGAAAATTAGGTTGTAGGTATGTTTTGGGCCTCTCAATTTACTAATAGTCTCAAAATCACTTCCCTGCACGCGCATGCACGTGCGCTTAATTCTGATTGGACGATTTTGAAATCCCAATAACTCTCTGATGAGTGAAGCAATCGATACCAAATTCATATAGTAAGTATATTATTCAAATGTCTATTGAATAGTATCAACAAAATTGTTGTGTGGTACTCACACGCACGTGTATGCACGTGCATTGATTTCGGTCTTTGTAGTTTCGAGTTGCCGTTATTTTCTCGTTTTTCATTGAACAGTTGTAAAACTTCTCTTGTACTCATATAGTAAGACTTTTAATGTATTGAGATGGTCGAATTATTCATATGCACGTGCATGCACGTACGTGCACAAAACTCTCAGATCTTTATAACTGATTTGAACTAGTATGAAATGGACTGAACGTTATAAGATAGTTATATATTCACATGTTTCACAGTTTGCAATGGTCAAAACAACTTGTACTGAAATAAATGACACCACTTGCTAAATGGGGGAATGTTTGGGGAACATATGTAACGGTCCCCGTTACAATAAGTACTAGTTAAGGTCTTCCGTTTCCAACGGAAGACCTTCTAGTGATTCTACTGTTTATTAGGGTCTTCCGTCTTCAGCGGAAGACCCTTCTATTATTCTATTGTTGATTTTTCACTTTTCTTATTATTAAGGTCTTCCGTCTCCTGCGGAAGACCTTACTATTATTGTTCGCGTTCTTCTTCTTCATTATTAAGGTCTTCCGTCTCCTGCGGAAGACCTTACTATTATTGTTCGCGTTCTTCTTCTTCATTATTATTATTATTATTTTCCTTGGTAGTACACGCGTTTTTCTCAGCCATTTCTCGATCGATTTTCACGAAATTTTCAGGAAAGATGTCTTTTGGTGACGAGACTTTGCTTGCAAAATTTCGTGCTTGACGGCACTTCCGGTCAGGAGTTATCTCTCTTTTAGTGACTTTTTGAAGGGCCTTGTTGTCCACACATCTCCTCCGTTAGTTTTGAAGCTAGAGTCTTGAAATTTCTACACAAGATAGAGTAAACATTTTAGAAGATTTGTGGGGGATTCGATTTTACCGGAGGCGATTTGCCTAAACGCTCGCCTGGACCTGAAAAAATGGATGCCAAAATTGTTCGCCGATTTCGGCGATTTTTGACCTTTGATCTCCAATATCTTTTTTCTTGCAAATATTTTGTTAAGACATGTAGAACAAAAGTTGTGCACATTTACGAGATCTTTTCGAAAATATCAAGATTTAGGGGCTAGTCCCTTCAATTAGGGATCTAGAAGGGCTCAAAGTCTAGATCAAATATCTCAAAAATCGTTAATATTTTGGTATAAGTCAAAGAACAAAAAATGTTCATCTCAACAATCCAAATCTATTCATATAAAAATTTAGGTCATATGTTACGTAATAAGGGATTTTAAGGGCCAAAACCATAAAATTTTTACCCCTTGTATCTCGAAAACGACAAATATTTTGAAAAGCAATAAAGAACAAAAGTTGTTCAGAATGATGATCTGAACAATATGCATATTTCGTTTTTATCCTATGTGGCCCCGTTAGGGAGCTACAGTTTGGCCCCTAAAAATTACTTCTAGAAATAACTCGAGAACGGTAAAGAATTTCTAAATACTTGTTGAACAAAAAATGTTTGAAATGTCATGACCTTTCTTACGATATGAAGCAAAAGGGGCTGACCCTTTAAATTAGGGGCCCGGAAGGGTCCAAAGGTTTATGAGAATATCTCAGAAACTATTAATATTTTGTAATAAGTCATTGAAGCGGAAATGTTCATCTCAACGAGCTTGATCTCATTAAATCAAAAAGTAGGTCATGTATGTTACGTAATAACGGCTTCATGGCTCGCCTGAAGCGTCGGTTTTTTGTCGATATCAGTCGATATCGGTAACTTTTTACCAATAAATATTTTGTAAAGACATGTAGAACAAAAGTTGTTCAGTTTATCGAGTTCTATTGAACTATATCAAAAAAATAGGCCTGCGAGCCTTTTGGCTCACCTGGTAAGTCGAATTTCCGTCGATACTGTCGATATCAATAACGTTTTACTGGTAAATATTTTGTTAAAACATGTAGAACAAAAGTTGTTCAGTTCATCGAGATCTGTGGACTGATATCAAGAAATAGGCCCGCGGACATTTTAGCTCACCTGTAGAGTCGAATTTCTGTCGATATTAGTCAATCTCCGTCACTTTTTACTGGTAAATATTTTGTTAGGACATATTGAACAAAAGTTGTTCAGTTTATCGAGATCTATCGATTGATATCAAGAAATACGCCTATGGTCCTAATGGCTCGCCTGTAGAGTCGATTTTTTGTCGATATCGGTCGATCTCAATAACTTTTTACAGGTAAATATTTTGTAAAGACATATAGAACTAAAGTTGTTGAGTCTATAGAGGGCTAACAAATGACATCAAGAAATAGGCCCGCGGGCCTTATGGCTCGCCTGGAGAGTCGAATTTCAAACGAATTTCACCGCAACTTTGCTTCAGAAGCTTATGATATGAAAAATTGATTATATCTAAAGTGTCTTAAAGTCGGAAACTATATTGGGACTCATTTGTCTTCTTCTTTTTTTAACTCCGAGTGCATCAACAAATCGGACGGAAGACCTACTCGTTGCTCGCAACGAGATCGTGTCTAGTTATTATTATTATTTTCCTTGGTAGTACACGCGTTTTTCTCAGCCATTTCTCGATCGATTTTCACGAAATTTTCAGGAAAGATGTCTTTTGGTGACGAGACTTCGCTTACAAAATTTCGTGCTTGACGTCACTTCCGGTCAGGAGTTATCTCTCTTTTAGTGACTTTTTGAAGGGCCTTGTTGTCCACGCATCTCCTCCGTTAGTTTTGAAGCTAGAGTCTTGAAATTTCTACACAAGATAGAGTAAACATTTTAGAAGATTTGTGGGGGATTCGATTTTACCGGAGGCGATTTGCCTAAACGCTCGCCTGGACCTGAAAAAATGGATGCCAAAATTTTTCGCCGATTTCGGCGATTTTTCACCTTTGATCTCCAATATCTTTTTTCTTGCAAATATTTTGTTAAGACATGTAGAACAAAAGTTGTGCACATTTACGAGATCTTTTCGAAAATATCAAGATTTAGGGGCTAGTCCCTTCAATTAGGGATCTAGAAGGGCTCAAAGTCTAGATCAAATATCTCAAAAATCGTTAATATTTTGGTATAAGTCAAAGAACAAAAAATGTTCATCTCAACAATCCAAATCTATTCATATAAAAATTTAGGTCATATGTTACGTAATAAGGGATTTTAAGGGCCAAAACCATAAATTTTTTACCCCTTGTATCTCGAAAACGACAAATATTTTGAAAAGCAATAAAGAACAAAAGTTGTTCAGAATGATGATCTGAACAATATGCATATTTCGTTTTTACCCTATGTGGCCCAGTTAGGGAGCTACAGTTTGGCCCCTAAAAAATACTTCTAGAAATAACTCGAGAACGGTAAAGAATTTCTAAATACTTGTTGAACAAAAAATGTTTGAAATGTCATGACCTTTCTTACGATATCAAGCAAAAGGGGCTGACCCTTTTAATTAGGGGCCCAGAAGGGTCCAAAGGTTTATGAGAATATCTCAGAAACTATTAATATTTTGTAATAAGTCATTGAAGCGGAAATGTTCATCTAAACGAGCTTGTTCTTATCAAATCAAAAAGTAGGTCATATGTTACGTAATAAGGGATTTTAAGGGCCAAAATCATAAATAATTGACGCCTCATATCTTGAAAATGACAAATATTTTGAAAAGCATTATTGAACAAAAGTTGTTCAGAATGATAATCTAAACAATATGTACATTTCGTTTTTTCCCTATGTGGCCCCGTTAGGGAGCTACAGTTTGGCCCCTAAATATTTCTTGTAGAGATAACTCGAGAACGGTAAAGAATTTCTAAATACTTGTTGAGCAAAAAATGTTTAAAATGACAAGGCCTTTCTTACGATATCAAGCAAAACGGGCTGGCCCTTTAAATTAGGGGTTCAGAAGGGTCCAAATGTTTTTGAGAATATCTCAGAAACTATTAATATTTTATAATAAGTTGTAGAAGCGGAAATGTTCATCTCAACGAGCTTGATCTTATCAAATCAAAAAGTAGGTCATATGTTACGTAATTAGAGATTTTAAGGGCCAAAATCGTAAATATTTGACGCCTCATATCTTTAAAACGACATATTTTTGGAAAAGCATTATTGAACAAAAGTTGTTCAATGTGTCATAACCTATCGATCAATATCCAAAAATGGGTCTGTGGGCCTCATGGCTCGCCTGTAGAGTCGATTTTTGTCGATATCAGTCGATTTCAAAAACTTGTAACTGGTAAATATTTTGTAAGGACATATTGAACAAAAGTTGTTCAGTTTATCGAGATCTATCGATTGATATCAAGAAATACGCCTATGGTCCTAATGGCTCGCCTGTAGAGTCGATTTTTTGTCGATATCGGTCGATCTCAATAACTTTTTACAGGTAAATATTTTGTAAAGACATATAGAACTAAAGTTGTTGAGTCTATAGAGGGCTAACAAATGACATCAAGAAATAGGCCCGCGGGCCTTATGGCTCGCCTGGAGAGTCGAATTTCAAACGAATTTCACCGCAACTTTGCTTCAGAAGCTTATGATATGAAAAATTGATTATATCTAAAGTGTCTTAAAGTCGGAAACTATATTGGGACTCATTTGTCTTTTTTTTTTTTTTTTAACTCCGAGTGCATCAACAAATCGGACGGAAGACCTACTCGTTGCTCGCAACGAGATCGTGTCTAGTTATTATTATTATTCTTTTTTTTTCTCCTTACCGATTTTTGTGCAGAAGATTTCTCGGAGATGGCTGGATCAATTTGCTTCAAATTTTCAGGATTGATGCGTTGCCATTTGAAGTTTGTACCGCCGTTTCAATTTTTGAAAAATCACTTCCGGTTGGAAGTTATCCCCCTTTTATCGATTTTCAGATGACCATTTTGTCCAGACAAAAACTCAAAAACGATAAAAGCTAGAGTGCTGAAATTTTCAGTGATGTTAGACGACATGTTGTAGTTGTGCACCTGGGTTTTCAAAATTTCCGGAAGTGCCTAGTATGGAAGCTCGGTAGGGGTCGAAAATGGGGTTTAAAAAAGTGTCTCATTTTTCTCCACGTTTTAAATCATAACTATTTACTCGTAAATATTTTGCTTAGACATATATAACAAAAGTTGTACAGTTTATTGAGATCTTTCGTGTCATATCAAGAAATGGGCCCATAGGCCTCATGGCTCGCCTGAACCATTGAATTTCTGTTACAATGATTAACTTTTTTCTCACGAAACTTTTGATAAGACATGTAGAATAAAAGTTGTTCAGGTTTGCAAGATCTATCTAATGATATCAAAAACTAGGCCTCAGGGTGTCATGGCTCGCCTGAACAGTCGAATTTGTATCACAATTAATAACATTAATAACTTTTTTCTCGAGAAACTTTTGATAAGACATGTAGAACAAAAGTTGTTCAGATTCGCAAGTGTTACTAACGATGTTAAGAATAAGGCCTGCGGGTCTCATGGCTCACCTGAACAGTTGGGTTATTGTTGTAATCTATAACATTTTAGTTAAGAAACTTTTGATAAGACATCTAGAGCAAAAGTTGTTCAGTTTTGCAAGATGTTTCGAACAACATCATGAAAAAGGTGAACGGGCCTCATGGCTCGCCTGAAGAGTTTGATTAGTGTCACAATCAATAGCTTTTTTCTGGAGAAACTTTTGATAAAACATGTAGACCAAAAGTTGTTCAGGTTTGCAAGATCTTTTAAACGATATCAAGAAAAAGGCCCACGGGCCTTATGACTCGCCTTAACAGTCTGATAAATGTCGCTATCAATAACTTTTTTCTTAAGAAAATTTCCATAGGACATGTAGAACAAAATTTGTTCAGTTTTGCGAGATATATCTAGAATGATATAAAAAAAATAGGCCTCCGGGCGGCATGACTCGCCTGATCAGTCGAATCTGTATCGCAGTAAATAACATTATTAACTTTTTTCTCGAAAAAAAGCTGACCCCTTTAATTAGTTGCCGAGAGGTAGAGAGAGTCTTTAATTCATAACATTTAAATGATCAATATTTGTAAAACATTACCAACGCTAAATTGTACGTCTAGACAATATATTTGTATCATTATTTATGAACGAAAATGTCAGTCAAATTCTTATCTAATCACATCTAAATTTGGACGGAAGACCCACTCGTTGCTCGCAACGAGATCGAATCTAGTTATTATTATTATTTTTTTTTTTTTTTTTTCCCTTTCGTCTCCGAGACCGTTGGATGGATTTTCCTGAAACTTTCACAGGTTATAGACAACGATGGTACCTCGAGGCTTTTTTTCATTTTTTCAAAATTCACTTCCGTTTGTCAGATATGTCCGATTTTCCGGTTTTTGAAAGAAACTTTGTCCGGGGGTAAACTTGAAAACCACTAAAGATAATCGAATGAAACTTTCAGGGATGATAGATCTATATTCTCTATGGTGCATGCACGTAATAGTTTTTGTCGCCGTCAGTTCCGGTCGTCACCGGAAGTGATTAAATAAATCATAAATTTCAAACTTTTTTCTTTCAAATTGAAACCTATTTCGGTTTACTATATCTCGTACTAATTCTCAAAAAATGTTGACCCCACCGGAAGTTGAATCTCCAACTTCCGGTTATATCAAAGAAAGACTATTCATTCTCTCATTTTTCAGTGCAATAAATCTCGGTCATAAAACAAGTTAATGATTTCAATTTTACATATGTTATAGACACTATAAATGTCTAGAGTTAATTTCAATATTTTTGTAAAATTCACTTCCGGTCGTGAGATATGGGGTGGACATATTCAAACCTTGTTTTTTTCAGTTTCTCAATAATGAATATAGATAGACGCTTGAAACTTGTAGAGTTGATCAACTAACATTAGTCCATTGTACACATACATTCAATTTTTTTGTCCGTCACTTCCGGTCTATACCGGAAGTATTTGAAAAATTGTCGATTTTCCGATTTCTTCCAGTGATTTCTCAGAGATGGCTGGATAGATTTTCTTGAAATTTTCAGGAATAATGTCTTATGAAATGACCTTGCTATAATTATTTTTGTTTTTACAAAATTCACTTCCGGTCGGATAATATGGCCGATTTTCTGTTTATTCTCTCATTTTTCAGTGCCATAAATTTCGGTAATGAAACTAGTTAATGAGTTGAGTTTTACATATATTATAGTCACTATAAATGTCTAGAGTAACGTCAAATATTTTTGTAAAATTCACTTCCGGTCGGCAAATACGGCTTATTAGCTGTTTTCCTTGTCTAGCGTTTTTCTCAGAAACGGTAAAAGATAGAGTCACCAAAATTTCAGAGTGAATAGATCTCACGTTGTAGGCGTGAAGTAGGGGGTTGAGAATGTCGGCCGTCACTTCCGGTCGTCACCGGAAGTGATTAAAGAATCATAAATTTCAAACTTTTTTCTTTAAAATTGAAACCTATATCGGTTTACTAGTTCTCGTTCTAATTCTCAAAAAATGTTGACCCCACCGGAAGTTGAATCTCCAACTTCCGGTTATATCAAAGAAATACTATTCATTCTCTCATTTTTTAGTGCCATAAATCTCGGTCATAAAACAAGTTACTGATTTGAATTTTACATATGTTATAGACACTATAAATGTCTAGAGAATATTTAAATATCACTTCCGGTCGTGAGATAGGGGGTGGACAAATTCAAACTTTGTTTTTTCAGTTTCTCAATACCGAAAATATATAGACGTTTGAAACTTGTAGGGTTGATCAACTAGCATTAGGCCATTGTACACATACTTTCAATTTTTTCGTCCGTCACTTCCGCTCTATACCGGAAGTATTTAAAAAAAAATGACGATTGTCCGATTTCTTCGAGTGATTTCTCAGAGATGGCTGAATAGATTTTCTTGAAATTTTCAGGAATAATGTCTTATTACTTATGACTTTGCTGTGGTTATTTTTGTTTTTCCAAAATTCACTTCCGGTGGGAAAATATGGCCGATTTTCTGTTTCTCAAAAGAGATTTTGTCCAGCATTTTTCTTGGAAAGGGTAAAAGATAGGTTCATCAAATATTCAGGGATGATTAATCTCTGTTTGTAAGCATGCAATAGCTGTTGAGCATGTCAACCGTCACTTCCTGTCGTCACCGGAAATGATTGAAATAATCGTAAATTTCAAACTTTTTCTTTTAAATTTAAACTTATACTAGTTTATTAAGTCTCTTTCAAAATGTCAAAAGAATATTGACCCCGTCGGTAGTCAAAACGACTACTTCCGGTTTCTTGATAAAATACTTTTTTACTTTTCGTCTCTTTGTCCCCACCAATCTCGCTTATATTTGAAGTGTTTGATATGATTTTCACATGTCTTAAGAATAGTATCAACTTCCAGTGTTTTGACAATTTCGTTTTTCAAAATTGACTTCCGGTCGGTAGTTACCTACTACTTTTTCTTTCTTTAGTCTACTTCTTTTTGTTGAGAACTCTTCAGATAGAGACGTGAATTTTTCAGGGAATATAGACAGTAAAGAGTCAATGTCATTCATAGGAAAACACATCTAAATAGTACTTCCGGTCGTCACCGGAAGTTACAAGAAATGAGTAAAAAATTCGATAATACACTTCTCATTTATTGTTAAAGCACATTCTCTGATATATTTGAATGGTTTTTGTAGGCTCAGAAAACTCTTTACCGGAAGTGAACAAACGGAAGACCTACTCATTACTAGTAATGAGTTTCTAGTTATTATGTTCCCCAAACAAAGTTTGGGAACATATTGGTTTTACTCTGTTTCTTATTATTATTATTATTTTTCTTTCTTTCTTCTTGGGACTTTTTTGTCCACGAGTGTTCTCAGAAACTACTCAAGGGATCAATAGGAAACCTTTTTAGGATGATAGTATAGCATATGTAGATGTGCGGAACGAATGTCATTTTGTCTGAAAATGCATGCATGTGCATGCACGTGCATTGGATTTTTTGTTTACCAACTTTGGAATCAGTTTAACTTTTTTATTTTTCAATGAAATCGTTTGCTATTTATATCGTAGGTATAACTTGAGACCCTTAACTGTTTGGCATCGTCAAAATTTCAATTCTGCACGCGCATGCACGTGTGCTTCAATTTGATTGGATAATACAAAACCGTTTATAACATTCATACCAATTAAGGAAATTTAATGATATTTACAGGATAGGTAGACATGTCAAATATCTACAGATCGATGTAATAAAAATTGCAAACGCGCATGCGCACGCACGTCCATTGTCTTTTGAAGGTTCAATTCTTTCAATGACCCTAACTTTTTTGTTTTTTGTCAAAATCTTTTCAAACTTGTATTGTATATGTATCTTGATATTCTTAACAAAAGAGTATAGTCATAATTACCATCCGGCACGTGCATGCACGTGTGCTAAATTCTGATTGGACGATTTTCAAATCGCCATAACTTTCTTATAAATGATGGAAACAATATGAAATGTATACTGTAAGTATATCTATCAAATGTCTATTGAATGACGTCAACATTGATGCCGAGTCATACTCACGTGCCCGTGTATGCACGTGCATAGCTTTTCTTTCATTTTTCGGGTACTAAAATGGTCATAACTATTGAATTAAAAACTGAAATGAATTCAAATTTACCCTGAGGATCTATGATATGAATGTCTGTGAAATGGTTTCAACAAATTTTCCATTATCAAAATCGCGTGCGCGTGAATGCGCGTGCATTGTAATTTTTGACGTCTAAATTTAAGTATTGGTCTATAACATTTTGAGATTACAATGAATAGGTTTGAAAATTAGGTTGCAGGTATGTTTTGGGCCTGACAATTTATTAATAGTCTCAAAATCACTTCCCTGCACGCACATGCACGTGCGCTTAATTCTGATTGGACGATTTTGAAATCCCAATAACTTTCTTAAGAGTAAAGCGATCGATACCAAATTCATATAGTAAGTATATTGTTCAAATGTCTATTGATTAGCATTAACAAAATTGTTGTGTGGTACTCACGCGCACGTGTATGCACGTGCATTGATTTCGGTCTTTGTAGTTTTGAGTTGTCATTAATTTCTCGTTTTTCATTGAACAGTTGTGAAACTTCTCTTGTACTCATATAGTAAGACTTCTAAAATTATTTATATACACGTGCATGCACGTATGTGCACGTGCACAAAACTCTCAGATCTTTATAACTGATTTGAACTAGTATGAAATGGACTAAACGTTATAAGATAGTTATATATTCACATGCTAAACAGTTTGCAATGGTCAAAACCACTTGTACTGAAATAAATGTCACCACTTACTAAATGGGGGAATGTTTGGGGAACATGTGTAACGGTCCCCGTTACAATAAGTACTAGTTATTATTATTATTCTTTCTTTCTTCTTGGGACTTTTTTGTCCACGATTGTTCTCAGAAACTACTCAAGGGATCAATATGAAACCTTTTTAGAATGATAGTATAGCATATGTAGATGTGCGGAACGAATGTGATTTTGCATGAAAATGCATGCATGTGCATGCACGTGCATTGGATTTTTTGTTTACAAACTTTGGAATATGTCTAACTTTTTTATTTTTGAATGAAATCGTTTGCTATTTATATCGTAGGTATAACATGGGACCCTTAACTGTTTGGCATCGTCAAAATTTCAATTTTGCACGCGCATGCACGTGTGCTTCAATTTGATTGGATAATACAAAACCGTTTATAACATTCATACCAATTAAGGAAATTTAATGATATTTACAGGATAGGTAGACATGTCAAATATCTACAGATCGATGTAATAAAAATTGCAAACGCGCATGTGCACGCACGTGCATTGTCTTTTGAAGGTTCAATTCTTTCAATGACCATAACTTTTTTGTTTTTTGTCAAAATCTTTTCAAACTTGTATTGTATATGTATCTTGATATTCTTAACAAAAGTGTATAGTCATAATTACCATCCGGCACGTGCATGCACGTGTGCTAAATTGTGATTGGACGATTTTCAAATCGCCATAACTTTCTTATAAATGATGGAAACAATATGAAATTTATACTGTAAGTATATCTATCAAATGTCTATTGAATGACATCAACATTGGTGCTGAGTCATACTCACGTGCCCGTGTATGCACGTGCATAGCTTTTCTTTCATTTTTCGGGTACTAAAATGGTCATAACTATTGAATTAAAAACTGAAATGAATTCAAATTTACCCTGAGGATCTATGATATGAATGTCTGTGAAATGGTGTCAACAAATTTTCCATTATCGAAATCGCGTGCGCGTGAATGCGCGTGCATTGTAATTTTTGACGTCTAAATTTGAGTATTGGTCTATAACATTTTGAGATTGCAATGAATAGGTTTGAAAATTAGGTTGCAGGTATGTTTTGGGCCTCTCAATTTATTAATAGTCTCAAAATCACTTCCCTGCACGCGCATGCACGTGCGCTTAATTCTGATTGGACGATTTTGAAATCCCAATAACTTTCTTAAAAGTGAAGCGATCGATACCAAATTCATATAGTAAGTATATTGTTCAAATGTCTATTGATTAGCATCAACAAAATTGCTGTGTGGTACTCACGCGCACGTGTATGCACGTGCATTGATTTGGGTCTTTGTAGTTTTGAGTTGCCGTTAATTTCTCGTTTTTCATTGAACAGTTGTGAAACTTCTCTTGTACTGATATAGTAAGACTTCTAATGTATCGAGATGGTCGAATTATTTATATGCACGTGCATGCACGTACGTGCACATGCACAAAACTCTCAGATCTTTATAGCTGATTTGAACTAGTATGAAATGGACTGAACGTTACAAGATAGTTATATATTCACATGCTACACAGTTTGCAATGGTCAAAAAACTTGTACTGAAATGTCACCACTTACTAAATGGGGGAATGTTTGGGGAACATCTGTAACGGTCCCCGTTACAATAAGTACTAGTTCTTATTATTATTTTTTTTCCCTCTCGTCTCCGAGACCGTTGGATGGATTTTCCTGAAACTTTCACAAATTATAGGGAACGATGGTACCTCGAGGTATTTTTTTCATTTTTTCAAAATTCACTTCCGTTCGTCAGATACGTCCGATATTCCGGTTTTTGAAAGAAACTTTGTCCGGGGGTAAACTTGAAAACCACTAAAGATAATCGAATGAAACTTTCAGGGATGATAGATCTATATTCTCTATGGTGCATGCACGTAATATTTTTTGTCGCCGTCACTTCCGGTCGTCACCGGAAGTGATTAAATAAATCATCAATTTCAAACTTTTTTCTTTTAAATTGAAACCTATTTCGGTTTACTAGGTCTCGTTCTAATTCTCACAAAATGTTGACCCCACCGGAAGTTGAATCTCCAACTTCCGGTTATATCAAAGAAATACTAATTATTCTGTCATTTTTCAGTGCCATAAATCTCGGTCATGAAACTAGTTAATGAGTTGAGTTTTACATATATTATAGTCACTATAAATGTCTAGAGCAACGTCAGATATTTTTTGTAAAATTCACTTCCGGTCGGCAAATACGGCTTATTAGCTGTTTTCGTTGTTAAGCGTTTTTTTCAGAAACGGTAAAAGATAAAGTCATCAAATTTTCAGAGTTAATAGATCTCACTATGTAGGTGTGCAGTGGGGGGTTAAGAATGTCGGCCGTCACTTCCGGTCGTCACCGGAAGTGATTAAATGAATCATAAATTTCAAACTTTTTTCTTTCAAATTGAAACCTATATCGGTTTACTAGTTCTCGTTCTAATTCTCAAAAAATGTTGACCCCATCGGAAGTTGAATCTCCAACTTCCGGTTATATCAAAGAAAGACTATTCATTCTCTCATTTTTCAGTGCAATAAATCTCGGTCATAAAACAAGTTAATGATTTCAATTTTACATATGTTATAGACACTATAAATGTCTAGAGTTAATTTCAATATTTTTGTAAAATTCACTTCCGGTCGTGAGATATGGGGTGGACATATTCAAACCTTGTTTTTTTCAGTTTCTCAATAATGAATATAGATAGACGCTTGAAACTTGTAGAGTTGATCAACTAACATTAGTCCATTGTACACATACATTCAATTTTTTTGTCCGTCACTTCCGGTCTATACCGGAAGTATTTGAAAAATTGTCGATTTTCCGATTTCTTCCAGTGATTTCTCAGAGATGGCTGGATAGATTTTCTTGAAATTTTCAGGAATAATGTCTTATGAAATGACCTTGCTATAATTATTTTTGTTTTTACAAAATTCACTTCCGGTCGGATAATATGGCCGATTTTCTGTTTCTCAAAAGAAATTTTGTCCAGCATTTTTCTTGGAAAAGGTAAAATATTAAGGTTCATCAATTATTCAGGGATGATGAATCTCCGTTTACAGGCGTGCTGTAGAGGGTTGAACATGTCGACCGTCACTTCCTGTCGTCACCGGAAGTGAGGGAAAGAATCGCAAATTTCAAACTTTTTCCTTTAAATTGAAACCTATACTAGTTTATTAAGTCTCTTTCAAAGTGTCAAAAGAATATTGACTCTGTCGGTAGTCAAAACGACTACTTCCGGTTTCTTGATAAAATGCCTTTTTACTTTTCGTCTCTTTGTCCCCATAAATCTCGCGTATATTTGAAGTCTTTCATATGATTTTCACATGTCTTAATAAAAAGTATCAACTTCTAAAGTTTTGATAATTTTGATTTTCAAAATTGACTTCCGGTCGGTAGTAACCTACTACTTTTTCTTTCTTTAGTCTACTTCTTTTTGTTGAGAACTCTTTCAGATAGAGACGTGAAATTTTCAGGGAATATAGACAGTAAAGAGTCTCTGTCATTTATAGGAAAACGCATCTGAATAGTACTTCCGGTCATCACCGGAAGTTACGAGAAATGAGTAAAAAGTTCGATGATACATTTCTTATTCATTGTTAAGGGTTATTTTCTGATATATTTAAATGGTTTTCGTAGGAACAGAAATCTCTTTACCGGAAGTGATATAACGGAAGACCTACTCATTACTAGTAATGAGTTTCTAGTTATTATTCTTTTTCTCCGGTACTTTTTTGTCCGGTAGTGTTCTCAGAAACTACAAAAGGGATCGATATGAAACTTTCCAGGATGATAGTATAGCGTTTGTAGATGTGCATAGTGATAGTCATTTTGTCTTCACGTGCATGCACGCGCGCGCACGTGCACTGCAATTTTGGTACAAAAAATGGAAAATCAGAATATTGAAGGAATCGATATAAAACCTAAATAGGATGATAGTATATCATTTGTACATATGAAAAATAATAGTTATTTTGTCAGCACGCGCACGCATGCGCGTGCACGCGCATTACAAAATTTGTTCACTAACTTTGGAATCAGTCTAACTTTTTTGTTGTTCATTGAAATGGCTTGAAATTTATATCGTAGGTAGATATTGAGACCTTTAACTGATTTGCATGGTCAAAATTACCAATTTGCACGCGCATGCACGTGCGCTTCATTTTGATTGGATAATACTCAAACGTTTGTAACTATCTTATTTATGAAGCGAATGAGATGATATTCACAGCATACGTAGACAATATGTGTATCGACATATTGGTTTAACAAAAAAATGCCAACGCACACGCGCATGGGCGTGCAACGTTTTTTAAATGTTCAATTTTTAAAGGACGACAACGTTTTTGTTTTTCATCAAATTCTATTGATATTAGGGGTTTTGATGTGTCTTGGTACTCCTTACAAATTGCTGTGGTTAGAATTACTGCTCATCACGTGCATGCACGTATGCTGATTTCTGATTGGACGATTTTAAAATCGCTATAACTTCCTTATATTTGTTGGAAACGTTATGAAATTCATACTGTGGGTATATGATACAAATGCCTGTTGAACGACATCAACAAAAATTCGGAATCATACACGCGTGCGCGTGTATGCACGTGCAACGCTTTCTTTCATTTCTTAGTACTGAAATGACCATATTGAACGTACTGCATGTAATTAAAGGCTAAAATAAAATGATTTTTTCCTATAGATTCACAAGGACATCACTTTTTAATTGGGGGAGGTTTGGGGAACATCTGTAACGGTCCCCGTTACAATTAGAACTAGTTTCATTATAAAATACAATTTTTTTCCCACCTTCAATGATAAAAATTTCCGTGCTTTTTCAAATTTTAAGATGCTTTAAATTACAAAATTATTAATGTTAATAACATTTCACTGGTTTGTTTATAAACATAAGAAAATTCTTTAATTACATTGTCGAAATTAAAAATCTTTATATCTCATTCTGAAAATAAAGTATCAGAAAAAAGTAAATATATGATTCGGTGCAGATTTAGCAAAATATCAAATAAATAATATATATATATTCATTTTAAAAATAAAGTATAAAAAAAAAAGTAAATATATGATTCGGTGCAGATTTAGCAAAATATTAAATAAATAATATATATATATTCATTTGAAAAATAAAGTATCAGAATAAAGTAAAAATATCAAATTAATAAAACTATGGCTCTTTAGAGGGGTGGCCTCCACGTGGCAAGAGCTGGGCAACGTAATTTAATTTATATGTTTAATTAACTTACGGCTAACAACCCCAATATCAATTTTATTGTCCTTTCCACGATATTGTATATGAATTACAAATTACATTTAATTCAAACGTCTAACATTGCTTTTGGATAATAATAATTTGCTATAGTTTAGATGAATTCGGATTTAATGTTTTCATATCAGTCCGATTCTCTCATTAGTATCTCATTTAACTGCGATGTCCCGAGAGAAAAAGGATATAAAATCCCGTTTAATGTATTGATTAGTGAGATTATTTAAAATAACCAGATAAAATAGTCTATTATGATTATCAATAGGACACAATACTTAAAGATTATAAGTGCTTTGTACTTAAACTAGGCAAAAACAAAAACCGGAAATGCGTTTTCCTCGTAAAATCTTCGGGACTACCATTACACCCTGAAGAAAAAATAAAAGCCATTTATTAAATAATTAGGCCATATCCACACACCAAATTCACAATGAAGACTCTTGGTGGTCGTCTTAAAACATATTCAGTAAGATTATTGAAGAAAAACTAACGTATAACGATAAATCGGCAAACATCAATATCGGACATATGTCCCGGACTACATTTACACCCACCCGTTTTTTTCTGCAGGAGAACTCGTACCCAGATTTATCCGATAAAATAACTATGTTTTTTTCTCCGGGAGAACTCGTACCCAGATTTTTATAATACAATTGACAAGTTTTTCTTTAGGAGAACTCGTACCCACATTTCTATTTGATAAAATGACAAAGTTTTTCTCCAGGAGAACTCGTACCCAGATATTGATGGGTACGACTTCTCTTGGATAACTCGTACCGGGTACGAGTTCTCCTGGAGAACTCGTACCTGCGTACGACTTCTCCAGGAGAACTCGTACCCAAATTTCTGGGTATGACTTCTCCTGGGTACGGGTTCTCCTGGGTACGAGTTCTCCTGATACCGATGAAGGCTATGCCTCTCGACTTCTCTAAAGAGAATAGACAAATAGATGTACTCTCCATCCGGCCCGTTTTGGCGAGCAAATTTTATTTCTGGGGGTGGGGGGTTAGTGAGTGAGTGTGTGCATGCACAAAATTAACCTTCTTTGTGAATTAATATTATTAAGTACTTAAGGAGAAGATCGCCATTCTCTTTATAGGGAAAGAGTCTTATCAAAATTATAGAATCAGAAGTCCCTCACCGGCATCCATATTGTGAACCTCGCAGGAAACAGCTACTTTCGTTTGTAAAAAGTCCAGGTAAATCTTTAAATTCCATAGTTTTAACCTTTCATCCCATTATTTTTTATAGATAGACTTCTTGCCTTTCTAGTTACAAAGGAAACCTTGAAAGTTTCAGGATAAAAAAGTATTTGAAGTATCTGTCACGTATAGGCCTACTGCGATTAAAATTTAAATTTCAGGCCAAAGATTGCAAAATTTCGGGTATCCGCAAAATGGTTCCAAAGGAAAACAAATGAACCGAAACGCAATACATGTATAACAAATCTCCAAAAGTTACTGTGATGGTCATGGATCACAAGTACGGAAGCCAATTAGTAGTTCTATCATGGTGGGAAATGCTCGTATTGAAAGAAATCAAAGTACCGAAAAGCGCTAAGCTGACTTCATTAATTTTGTCTGTTATATCAATGAACAGAAACAACAGGAGAAGGAGTTTATGCATTAATTATTCTTTACTTTCACACAACTTAATAATACATTTTCTGTAAGGAAATAACAGATGGGAAACAATGTCCTGAAACTTTTCACCATGTTGAAATATAAACTTTATATGACGTTGATAAACACATTGGTCACTATGATAATTTTGGTCCTGTCCGGAACAAAATCCCTGTCCTTGGATCATGAAATTTACAATTTATATATCTATTTAATCAGAATTTAGTAATGAAAACGAGCAGTATTCTCACGAGATTATATACTTGTGTGAAACGTCACCAATACAGGTAATATATTTCCGGAATAATTGTTGGCGTATAATACACCATATTCAAATCCGAAAAATTAATCATAATAAAATATTTTCTAATAGATATAGAATACCTTACATTTCCAATTACATGACAAATTTTACTAGGTACATTTGCAATGAAATTACTTATGTACATGGTATTTTGGTAGGCTTTATATATCAGAGACATATATATTATTTTTTTAATATAGGGCTAATATTGACAAAATCAAATTATTTTTTTCATTACAATATGCAAGAAAGTTGCCAGAAATTTGACTGAACTTCATTTTTGTTGAACATAAGAATCTTAAGAGCATCGACACATAGCGTGTTTTTTATTTTTTGAAGGGAAAGGGGGGTAGCAGAGGATAACCCGCGATCATCTAAAATTCTTGACTATCAAACAAATATAAAAAAGGGACCAAAAAGTCCATAACAGATGTTCTCTATTCAACAGCATACATGTAAAGAAGGGGGCCAGATTCGTCCTGCAATGCAATGTAGGGGGGGGGGGGGGGGGGGGTTCGATCAGCCAGTATATCATAATTTGCACGGGATAACTTACTATGCATGTGAATATAACGAAAAATCAACTTTATCAAAATTAAAAGTGTCCCATCTCTGATTTAAAGCGCCTGAGAGCACAGGCAATTGCATCACTTGGGGGTCGAATTTACTATATAAAGAGTAGTAAATTTGACCCCAAGCGATGCAATTGCCTGTGCTGAGAGTAAAGGATATCACATTGGAATGGGACAGCGGTAAAACGGATTGATCCAGCTAGTGGTACAGTATGTATCAATATCTCACCAAAGCTCACAGAAAGTAGCTATCCACACTTTACATGTCTGTGCACTATGCAAGCACTAGTGTAAATTGCACAGCTTTATAAGATGCATGAAAGACAGTATGGAAGATAATGACAGGGGTGTCACTAAGGATCAACAAGCTCCACTTTTAATTTGGTTTCTTTGTGCATCAAATAAAGTATTTCTCATCTCCCACAAAATCTTTAAAGAGGAACACTTTAACAAGAGATGGGAGATGTCTCTTATTATTCATGGAAATAATTGTCATTAACATTGTATTATTTCAGCCCCTTAACTGGCCCTGTGAAATGCAGAACCACATGATCTTTATCCTTGCCCTTGGTGATTAGGTACACAGAATTTTGAATAGCTGTTAACCTTTGCTGTTCACTACAGCAGCCTTTTTCAAGACCACCAATTCTTTTAACACAACTTTCAAGAAATTCAATAAAATGAGAAATTTGAACAGATTGAAACACACAAGAGTCTATGTACTGTAATTATGATTTTATGCTGGTTTATAAGGAACTCCTTGAGAGGAATTAAAAATATTTTTAATATTTATAATCAAGATTCCTTATAGTCAATATTCTATCAAGCTAAACAAGGTTATTATGATGTGCATTGAAGATAGTTATTCTTAAAGGGGCATATATTAGCTGTCATTTTGTTACCAAAAATTGAATTAAATGAAAATTGCTCCATATCATGACATGTATAGTTTAGTAATAACACCAGTATTTAATTATTTCAAACACCTTTTAACCTCAAAACAGGCACATAAACGTGTATGAATATCACATGAATTTCGGTAATTAAATAATTATTGTCTTGCAAGACAATAATTCTTCCTTATGTATTTCTGTACACTAAAAGTGACAATCTATTGTCATTTTAGTAGGTTTCTCTTGTTTTTGTACAAAATAAATGTTTTTATTAGGCATTAATATATATTCCTATGCCATTGAGAGATAAAGTAGTAGTTAGGAGAAACAAGTAATGTATAAATTCACTTAAAAGAAAGTAATTAGTTAGTATGATCTATCTCTGAATTCCATAGACATATAACAGATATGCTATGACTGATAAATTTGATTACATCCCTTGGGCCTCCCATTTTTGGGAGTTGAACTATGTTCAATCTCCCTTGGTCATCACGCACTTTTCTGCGCAGTAATTTGTATTGATTTGTATAGTGGTCGTCAGCGGGGGTTCTGTGTCAGCTGATTTACTCCTAGGTAAATCAACATAAACTTTTATAAACATCCGCCATTAAATAATCCATGTAACTTTTCTGAATTAATCTAATTTTGATAATTGACATGTAAGTAAATGCAATGATATTGTATTCAACTCAATTTGAATACAAGATTTCGATCAAATTGATACTGACATACATGGAAAAATAAAAGATAAGGTTGAAAATTGTCGTTTGTAGCGCAGCGTCACCTATAAACATTGATAGGGAAACGAACGACAACTGCACACAAGACCTATTGACACCGTGGCGCGAAATATCGAATGTGGTGCGAAACCTCAGAAAATTTACAAGAAATAACTCTACAATATTGTGTATGTGTATATATTTGGTTTTTTTTTAATGTGATACAAAAAATGCTTGATGTTACATGTATATTGAATTAAAACACGTCATTCCCAGTCAACAACTTTCGATCGGGATCGGAATACGAAATAAAATTTCTTATATCCGGTTGCAAAGTGAAACTGCTTCATGCTTCAAGTTATTGAATTACGTAGTAATTGCACGTTACACATTAGAGAACTGTTCCTTTTAATAAAGAAAGTCACAAAATAGATACAAAATGAATGTACCTTATTCATTACTGTTACCGAGCTTTCGTCGGCGAAAATCTCGAAATGGCGTGTTTCGCAGCGCTTGATGACGGTAAGGTCCACATTTTCTACGTGAGTATTTTGATATTTGTTTATGAATTTTTTGCGCATACATGGTATGTCTCGGCTAGGAATAATGGAAACTTTCTCACCTATGTATGTAAAGACATACTAATCTCTATTTTTAAAAATGTAGAACACTTTTATCAAATGACAATGTTTGAAAACGCTTAGAGCCCCGATGTCAGAATTTCCTTTTCCAAGACATCAATATGTCAAATTCATTATCCTTTTCGAATAGTATGTACCATATTTTGTACCAGTTATCCATTTTGAATCCCCTATTACAATGGAATTTTGCTGCACTCTGTAATGTTTGAGTGGATGTCATGAGTGTGTGTCAAACAGAAATTTTAAGAGCATGGGATAAGGTGCTGCCATGTATTACTTCACTATCAAAGTTTAACCCAGTTGCCACAATGTTGAATTTATGCTGCAAAAAGGATTGGAAATTGCTCTGGTCAAAACACATTGTTTATTTGTCTACAGATGAAAGAGACATGAGGATTCTCCCTCACAAACTGAAAAAAAAATAGTTATGGATCTTGTACATGTATAGTTTATTAATCACTATAGATTTCCAGCATCACAAGTCTGATTCCACTATATGCTTCCCATACTGTCAGGTTCATTCACCCCCAGTTTGAGCCACAGTATAATATCCCAAATACCTTGGCAATAAATAACATTATTTGACTAGTGTTTCATTTTTAGCGGAGTTACGATGAAGTCGAACTCGGCTTATGATCTGATGAAGTGCCTTTGGGCAGGCACGCATCAACATTTCATTTCCGCACCATAGCTCTTGAGCAAATTATAGGATCTAATTCAAACTTAGACGGATTGTCACCCTCAATCAGATGAGGAAACCTATCGATTCTGGGGTCACTAAGTCAAAGGTCAAGGTCACAGTGTCTATAAATAGATTGAAATTTGAAGAAAATTTTGTTTTCCGCACCATAGCTCTTGAACGAATCATACGATCTCAATCAAACTTAGATGGATTGTCACCCTCAGTAAGACCAGGAAGTCTATCGATTCTGGGGTCACTAGGTCAAAGGTCAAGGTCACTGGCTATAAATAGACTGAAATTTGGAGAAAATTTTGTTTTCCACACCATAGATCTTGAACGAATTATAGGATCTCAATTAAACTTAGATCGATTGTCACCCTCAGTAAGACAAGAAGCCTATCGATTCCGGGGTCACAAGGTCAAAGTCACAGTGGCTATAAATAGACTGAAATTTGGAGAAAATTTTGTTTTCTGCACTATAATTTTTTAACAAACTATAGGATCTCAATTAAACTTAGATGGATTATCGCCCTTGATGAGACAAAGAAGCCTATTGATTTTGGTCAAGGGTTAAAGGTCAAGGTCACAAAGGATTTAAGTCGGCTGAAATTTATGTACGCAAAATTTTGCTCCCTGCTTGATAATTCTTGCAAACTTTTCTGCCGGTTCCCTCTATGCCCATTCCTTGCGCAACTCAGTTTGTGCATCTCCGATGCCGGACGATTTTTAATTTTTTTGCATTTCATCTATTTTGAGTTATTATACAATTACTTACCATTCCATTGATCCTCTACAGGACTGTAGTATACTCAGGTGACAGTTTAGCATATTGGACAACCTTTTCAAGTAATGAATCCTTAGAATTAGCTACAACTAGGATTAAACTTGAATATATACAGGGGAAAAAAACTTCTTCATAACTGCAAGGCATTGATAACCATATTGATTTGAATGTTTGGGCCATGATATGTGGTCACATTTTTCATGAGAATATAAAGGGGTGAAATTCTAGAAAACCAACAACACGACTTCAGTTACTCGAGGAGCGTTGTGGCCCATGGGCCTTCCATTATCCATGTTTGCTGTTGTAACGCTTTTAAAAACAACAACAGTTAATTTGTATCTAAAATCATGGTAATATTAAGTCATTTATCCCCCTACCCCTCCAGTGCTATCTGTTCTAATTGAATTTCCACAATGTTCAACTCCCATGAGTACTTTCAGTACTTTGATTATATTAACACTTAATTTAGCCTACCCCCCCCCCCCCCCCCCCCCCAACCCCCAACCCCCCTTCTGTTGATGTCCACTCCCCCAAATCAATGTCTTATATTGTCATATGTCAATATTGAATAAAAACTTTCCGATTTTATGTTGGGGGTTGGACGAAAATACAATGATCATTTCGATGTAATGGGATTGTGAAACCACTAGGCTAATTTGGTCCAGACAGTTTTGCATGTCATTCATGCCTAGAATAAGCCCTACTTACTTGATCTCACCTCTGATATGTCCAGGGATCTATGTTTGCCCTACTTTCAGTTTTGTATTCTTCATGGGATTTATGCGATTAATCATTGTTCATCATTTTCACTGGTCTATTATAATGGTAAGAAAGAAATAAAGAAGTTTTTCCTTCAACGTATCCGCTTCGTTTGTTTATTGCCGCCATTGCGCACTAGTATTCTGGATAAATACTATTCACCGGATACGTCTCTTTCATTTCGTTCACTTCCGCGCGAGAACATGGGTTGTTTTCATATGCCCGTGTAGCACATTCATTAAATTTTTGGCGAGTTATTTGTAAATATATGATGCTTTGTAGTTGGCTATAGAATTTATTTCATGAGTAAGACAGTTTCTTTTATATCTAAATGAAGGTTTTAGAACAAGTTTGTTTCAAATCTTAAAAGATGTTAAATCGGATCACGCGCTTGTCCTTTTCCGTAACCGGTTACGGAAATAGCCAAGTTGTTAAGATTGAAGATGTTATAGTAATACTACGGAAGCCGATAGGTGCCAGGGTATATAATTAATAAGTAATACACAACATAACGTCACTATCAGTTATCAGTTGTTATTTTCACTAGTGAAAATATAAAATACCATTTTATTAGCCGAGTTGCAACGAAGTTGAACTCGGCTATTGGTTTGGTGATGCGGGTGGGCGGGGGTTGGTGGGCGTCAACAATTGGTTTCCGGATGATAACTCAAAAAGTTTACAATCTAATCAAATGAAATTTTGATGTATTGTTGGGTACCAGGTAAGGAAGACCCCTATTGATTTTGGAGGAAAATGGTCAAACGTCAAGGTCACAGTGACCGAAAATAGATTTAAAATTCCCAAAAAATTTGGTTTCCAGAGGATAACTCGAAAATTGTTAATTTGAATCAAATAAAACTTGGATATATTGTTGGATACCATCAAAGCAAGGCCCTTATTGATTTTGGAGAACAAAGGTCAAGGTCACAGTGACCAAAAATAGATTGAAAACTTCAGACAAATATGATTTCTGGACAGTAACTCGAAAAGTTTAAAACTGAAATTAGTTCTTCACAATTATAAATATGCCACATCATTTCTGACTTCACAATGTATCCCTTGCAACTCGGCTCATGCACCCCTGGGTGCATATATTGATTTTTTTTTATTCAATGGATAAATCATTGCATTTCACTGTTGAAAATGTAATAAATCATGCAATTTTAATTAATTTCGAATTTATTTCATGATATGCCTTAGATGTATATATTCACAATCTAAACTGTTGCTAAGGAATATTTGTGTAGTAACTAGGGAAATATGAGCATTGAACACTTTAAAAAATGTACAAATGCTAAATTTTGTTCAAATACAAGGTGATTGAATTTGAAATTGATAAAATGTTATCATTCTAGTTTTAAAAACTGAAATTTCACTCTTGAATTTGAAATACATGTATTTATGGAAATAAACTATTTTTGATGTTGATATGTTTAATGTGTTGCTTGGCAACCAATATTAAAGACATTATATATTAAAATCATAATATTTTTTTTATTCATACACATGTGCAGTACTAATGTAATAGGAATGAGTAAATTTGAAGAGGGGGACCATAAAAGCCTCTTGCCCTATCTAGTCCTTTCAGGACTCAAGCACCCCTGGGGCCTTAGGGGCGGGGCAAAAACTGCCCAAAATTGACCAATTTTCAAAAATCTTCTCAAAAACCGCACATGTTAAGAAAAACTAAATACATAGTGATGTAGATCAGGAAGGCCTCTACCAAAATTGTTAAATTTCATGATCCCTGGGGTAGGGGTTCTGACTCCAGGGTGGGGCCAAACTTGATATCTAGTGTTTATATGTAAAACACTTAAATAACATCTTCTTTAGTATTATTGATGCTAAATTGAAACTAAATGGATATCTAGAAAGAGCAGGTAGTCCTTTATCAAAATTGTAAATTTGATGATCCCAGGGTTAGGGGTTTTGGTATTAGAATGGGGCAAAAATGGTCAATTATTAAATGTGTGAACAATAGACATTTTTAACATCTTGATAACTGCTATACCAATTCTTTTCAAATTTGGTATGAAGCATCTTCGGAACAAGGGGGACATAAATTGTAAATTTCAGGATTCCTGCACCTCAGGGACCTTAGAGGCGGGACAAAAACTGCCCAAAATTAACCAATTTTCAATCTTCTTCTTTTCTAAAACCACACATGTTTAAGAAAAACTAAATGCATAAAGATGTAAAGCAGGAAGGCTTCTACCAAAATTGAAAAAATTTCATGATCCCCAGGGTAGGGGTTCTGACCCCCAGGTGGGGCCAAACTTAGTATATAGTGTTTATGTATATGTTTGCTGATACTGTATAAATTTAAATCTAAATGCATACTAAGGAACAGCAGAAAAAGATGTACAAAAAATGGTTAGGTTCTAGGATGGGTCCAAATTACTGTTGTATATATAGTCATATCTTTTAATGTTGATACACCTATTATATTATGTGAAGCTTTTCATCAGCACGTATGCACTTATGAGGGCATTGAAGTTGTAATAACACATTTTTTTCCATACTTTTGCTGAATGTTAAAATTTAGCTTAGATATTTCTACATTTCATATAGCCCTTGGCATTAGTGATAATTTTTCACTAGCACTCAGGTGACCGAAAATGCCTGTGGGCCTCTTGTTTTTGATTTTTTCCCGAATGATAAAAAATGTGTTTTGTTTGCAAATAAGAGGTTCTTGAGTCCAAATTTTGCTGTGATTTCATGCATGATATGAATATCTAATAATACATGCCTAAAAGATTCAGATATAAACATTCTAATGTTGTAGAAAAAAATATTTATGAAAATTGAAAATGTTATTTGTTAATAGTTTTTAAATCTACGGATAAAATCTTCAAAAATACATGTCAGTTAGAAAAAGAGATATATCGAAGTTCCGTAACTGGTGAGAAGACTTGATCGGACTTGAATCGGAGCAAGAATTCCATCAAATCAATGCATTTCTTTACTGAAAGTGCGCCTGTGGATGAACCGAATCTCTGTACTAATGTGTTCTTTAGATTTTCACCACAGATTCAGTTTTGGTATCATTAACGTCTTATTCACTCCAATACATAAACATATAATTGGAAAATGATAGTGGTAGAATGCCTTTAGATATGTATGATATCTTAGATGCATCTGAAAGCTCGCGTTTCATATTGTTACGTACGACTGTGACATCATAGTTACATTTGTGTATACATTGTAACAACATGAACGAAATATGTTTATTTATTTCTGAAAAATTCTGGTGGACTGGTAAATTTTTCAGAAAAGGTATACAGATCGAGTGTTAAAGTGTACGTTATATATAATCGTGAGTTTCAACATTAGTCATATTTAGTTTTAAGGGGGGGGGGAGGGGTTCTTGGTGAAAACTACCTGAATTTAGTTTTTTGTCAGACTTTGAACTTTTGATATTGCCCCTATGATGTATTAGGTTCAATGTTGTTTTTATAGATAATGCCGATCAAGTTGCTCTGCTTTGTGTTGCTCTTAATTGTTCTAATTATTTTCCATGTATTACTAAATTAGTTGCTATTTAGAATATGTTGTTTTACCATTCAGAACATGCAGACTCCAAGGATGTACAATGTAATGGGAGATCAGCATTAATTTTCTTCAATAGGACAACCCACAAATATCCAGTTCTATAACAATACAGTGATGTTTCCTGCCCAGCCAAATCGCCCACCATCTAATCCACCGTTACAAGCTGAAAAGCGAATGAAGAAACGTCTATGCATTATAGATCCCGTCACGGGGAGAGACTTGACAAATGAATTACTGCATACAAAAGAAAGCAAGGAAGCGGGATCATCATACAGATCCACCCCACCAAGTGGCCCAGGCTCTGGATCCAGAGGGACTACAGATATGGTAAGAGATAGAAATATGCCAAGTGGTCCAGGCTCAGAAATTTACGTTATTAGGGTTGTTTTGTTAAAATTTCCTAGGTTGTGAACACTGTTTATTGTATCCCACCCTCCACAGCAAAAAAAAAAAAAAAAGAAAAGAAAAGAGATTTAAATTAACCCCCATCAACATGATTCTAATCAAGTAATACACCCACCAGAAAACAAGTATCTGGGTAATACTCTAGTCATCTTTAGTACATTGCTCTCAGCTTTAAAAAAATAAATGCTTGTACATTAAATGGTGCTATTTTCCTTGTTTGTTGTTGCTACTGTATTCTTATGCCCCCCCCCCCCTCAAAGAAGAGGTGCATATTGCTTTGCACCTGTCGGTTTGTCGGTAGACCAAATGTTGTCCGCTCAATATCTTAAGAACCTAGCTTTCACTTGATCGTAATGATATTTCAGATGTGGGTAGATTATGAATAGAAGAGGACTCCTATCAATTTTCAGGTCAAAAGGTCAAGGTTCGATCAATCCACTCTGGACATGGGAAGACACTGTTCGCTCAATATCTTGAGAACCCTTTGCCTGACAGACTCAAACTCGGTACACTGGTGCATCTTCAGGAGAAGAAGACCCCTATTGATTATGAGATCACATTGTCAAAGGTCAAGGGCTAAACTGGACACAGTAATATATTGTCCGAAATATCTGACGCTTTCCTGGCTTTTTTATGATTTTGATATTTACCGTGCCTTGGCTAGGAAAACATCAGATATTTTGGACTAAGTAATATATTGTCTCCTATATTTTAAGAATCATTTGCTTGATTGACACCAAACTTTGTACACTGGTACAAGACGAGGAGTAGATGACCCCTATTGATTTTTAGATCACATAGTCAATCCACTCTGGACATAGGAATATATCGTCTGCTCAATATTTATGCCCCCTTTCAAAGAAGAGGGGCAAGTTGCTTTGCACCTGTTGGTTGGTATACCACATGTTTCTTCATGTCCAAAGGTCAAGGGTCAATCTACTCTAGACATAGGAAGACATTGTCTGCTCAATATCTTGAGAACCCTCTGCTTGACAGACATCAAACTTGGTACACTGGTACATCCTAAGGAGTAGATGACTTTTATTGATTTTGAGTTCACATGGTCAAAGGTCAAGGGTTAAACTGGGCATATGAATATATTGACCACTCAATGTCTATAGAACCCTTTGCTTGATAGACATCAAACTTGTACACCATTTTGAGGAGAACATTGCCCCTATGGATTTTGAGGTCACATGTTTAAAGGTCAAGAGTCAAACTGGACATAGGAATATACTGTCTGTTCAATATCTTGAGGACCCTTTACTTGACAGACATCAATCTTGGTACATCTTCAGGAGAACATGACCCCTATTGATTTTGAGATCACATGGTCAAAGGTCAGGGGTCAAATTGGACATAGGAATATACCGTCTGCTCAATATCTTCAGAAGCCGTTGCTTGACAGATATCAAACTTGGTACACTGGTACATTTTCATGAGAAGATGACCCCTATGGATTTTGAGGTTACATGGTCAAAGGTCGAGGGTTAAACTGGACATAATAATATATTGTTTCCTATATCTTAAGAATTATTTGCTTGATTGACACCAAACCTGGTACGCTGGTTCAGCATGAATGACCCATATTGGTTTTTAACGTCACATGGTCAATCCACTCCTGACATTGGAAGATATTGTCTGCTCAATATTTTGAATTGGTGGTCACTACTATCAATCAAATTATGTATGTGTTTAACCCTTTTCAATTTTGCACCATGGGGGACATATATGTTTTACGAATATCTCTTGTTTGAAATGGTTTGGCACTACTATCAAAAATTAAATGATGCATGTGTGTTAACCCTTTTTAATTTTGCACCAGGGAGGCATACATGTTTTACAGACATTTCTTGTTCAAATTGTTTATGAATTTTGTTTCATATTTCATTTTGGTTTTTCAAATTGAAAATTACCATCTCATTTGTGCATCAGAGGCTTATCATACCAATTTCTTTTAACAAACTAATAATTGCATATGCATGGTTATCATGTGTTAAAAATAACATTTATTAATGGAAATGTAATGAATTCAATCACCTCTGGGTATAATGTGACAAATGATGGGGGATGCTTGTGGGAAAGTCTGCACTTCTGATTTTTTGGTCCCCTGTTTATCTAGCATTTGCAATTAGAATACAGGTGACTCTCAATGGCTTGAACTTCAATCTCGATCTCAGAGTTCGAAATCTCTCAAAGTGAAATCATGGTCCCAGTTTTTTTCCTCTATATAGCAAAGCAAATTTACTATTGATCTCTCGAACGTTCGATCTCTAGAAGTTCTTGATCTCTCGAAGTGAAGTTTGGTCCCGTAAAACATATTTCACTGATTTTCACTCTCGAAGTGGTGGTTGTGTATTCCCACCGTTACCCAAGTGTGTAATAATTATACCCCCACAAGAAAGTTGGAGGGGGGGTATACTGTAATCAAGTTGTTCGTCTGTAAACGCAATGGTTTCCGGGCTCTAAAGTGTTATCCTTTCCACCTACAGTCACTATATCATACATATAGACAACCCATGGGACGAAGATGTTCCCTATCGAATTTGGGGTCAAAAGGTCAAAGTCTAATCACAATCCTAGAGATCAGACTACGCAAGGTTTTGTCATGCCCTTTCCTTTTTACGCTCAGGAAAGAGTTAATTTATTTTTACCTATTTTAAAACAACACTCTTTTGGAGATTGGGGTAGGGGGGGGGGGGTATTCTTAGTGAGCATTGCTCACAGTACCTCTTGATTCCGCTTGGACCTTACCTGGATTTTGTTGAATGCTGGAAGGATAGTGTGGTTGTGGTAATTAGGAGGCGAGTGCACCATGGGTCAAAGATGTCACTACTATTGGATGCATCACCATTTATATGGTCACAATAATTATTGTTCTAGCTAACTTTAATGCTCCTTCAGCTGTCATAATTTTAACACTTCTTCCATTCTAAAACTAACATGAACAGGATTTATGCTAATGATCCGAAGCGAGATCACATTTGATTTAGGTTTGATCAAATTAAATGTAGTACTGTAAAAGCATTTATAATTTAAGTTGGGGGTTGAGTACACTTTTTTTTATACCCCCGAGATCGAAGATCGGGGGAGGGAGGCATATTGTTTTTATCCTGTCTGTCATTCTGTCTGAAACTTTAACCTTGCTAATAACTTTTGAAGAGTGAGTGACAGAGCTTTGATATTTCACATGAGTATTCCTTTTGACAAGACCTTTCCGTGGGTACCAACATTTTTGACCATGTGACCTTGACCTTGGAGTTTGACCTACTTTTTGAAAATCTTAACCTTGCTTATAACTTTTGAACAGTAAGTGATAGAGCTTTGATATTTCACATGAATATTCCTTGTGACAAGAACTTTCCGTTGGTACTAAACCTTTTCACCTTGACATTTGACCTACTTTTTAAAAAAATTGACATTGGTCATAACTTCTAAATGTAAATATTAGAGCTTTCATATTGTACATGAGCATTTCTTGTGACAAGATCTTTCTACAGCTACCAAGATATTTGTCCTTGTGACCTTGGCCATCTTCGGAATTGGCCATTATCGGGGGCATTTGTGTTTCACAAACACATCTTGTTCACATCTAACATTATGAGTGGGTAAAATATACATGGTTATTACTGAATATGATATATATTACATCAAATATTTATTACTACATGTATAAATTTACGCACTTATTACGTGACTACATGATATTCTTCCCATGTGTAAATAACCACTTTTACAGTGTACATGTATTATGATTTCATCAATTTACAAATTCAAAGTACTAAATAAAATTCTGGTGTGTATATTAAATTCTCATCTTTGCAAGTCAAGTGTCCGATACGCTTACAAGATGATAGAATATTATGCAATTATAGAGAACAATCGTTATGAAACTCCAGAATTCAGATTTATTTTTAACAATGGATAAACCAATATTATAATTGATGTTACTATACTTTAGCTGCATGTGTAAATATTTTGTTGATAGTATATATTCAATACACAGTATACTAGCAAAACAGAAATGCAATTCAACACGCAAGTGAGAGTCTCAAGCACACATATCAATGATATCATAATAGACATGATAACCTTTGCAGCATTGAGGCCAGGTACTGTAAATGGGGAAATGATTGCGGCCACAAAGGTAATTATGTTTATTATGATATCATTGATATGTGTGCTTGAGACTCGATCTCACTTGCTAGTTGAATTGCATTTCTGTGGTTTTTATTTTGCTATGTTCGCAGTCAGGGATTTTTTCGCGAAATTAAAATAACCGCAATCATTTTGCAAGTGTGACACAATACATTTTGAACATCATCATAGAATTTGAATTCTGCGAAAATTAAACCACCGCAATTAGACCAATATGAAAAACCGTAAACTTTTAGCACTGCAAAATTAAACCACTTACAGTAATTGTTTTTGAAAAGATAATCAGCCAGGCCAGTGTTTTTACAACAATTAACACCCAAAGCTCATGATTTTTGTTGTAATAAAAACAGGCTGTGAATTGGATCTGGGATGCAGAATTTTGGATAAAAAACAAAATAATGGTTTTTGAAAATGTGTTCGGAAGAAAAATTGTCTGCAAGCTGAAACGTCCAGATATATATCTAACATTAAGATATTGAAAAGTCCACTATAGGTTAATTGAACATCTGAAACCTTATTACTCATAAATAGACAAAAAACAATCATTTTGTCACAAAATTAGAATCCCTAAACCCCAAAATTATACAACTTTTGAAACATTATAAGGATTCATAAAAAACCTTAGTACCCTTATTTGAACCCCCTGGTCTTGAATCGTAGAAAGTCTAATTGAATTTCCAAACCCATACTGCACATCTGCAAGAAATGCCCAATCATATTTGAAAAGAATTTTTTCCTATCTCGGTTGATTTGAAAGAGGAGTTCCATTAGCAAGAAATGTAACAGACACATAGAGAGAAGGATGGACAGATATGAATAACAACAAAATATGCCCAAAGTTATTTTTAGAAAAATTAGACTTGCTTCAGATGTTGCGCTGGACCAATTTTCTAAAGAGTGGCATTAAATTCTTTGGATACAATTCTGTGTAGCTATACATTATACAAATTCAGGAGGAGGATACTTGTAAGTAGTTTTTTTATTACGCTTAAAGGCAATCACCTGAATGCAGGTATTTCTTCATGACATTGTTATATATACATGTACCATTTTCAGACACATTTTGAAGAAGATTCGCAGCAGACCAGAGAGGAATTTGAAGAAAAAGGTTCTGATTTTGTGGTAAGTTCCATCTACTTTATTCATTTCAAATTTTCTGTCTAAATGCAATGTCTAACTTTTGAAATGCTGATCAAGATCATAATTAAAGCGTTATCTCTTAGAATAAGCCACTCTCTATACTACTGTCTCCAAGTTCGCCGTTTTGAAACTATCTGCCATCGTCGGATACCCACGAGTTATCTCGTTTTTTACTCATCACGCGTGGGCAAACTCTCTGAAATATCGTCGCAAAATATGCTAATTTGTTGATTATAGACAACCAATCAGAAAGTTGGAACTCTTCAATTTTGAAAAGATGTTTATTAGCTAGCTATTTATGCTAAATATCTTGAAGCCCATTAAAGCGTGCAAATTTTGTTTTAAAACGATTGAAGACAAGTCGTACAAGTCACTTACATCAAATACCAGGCAAAAATTATATGCGAGTACCTTTCTCAAACTGCGAAATGCACTGGTGAGTGGATTTATTTGCAATCGGTGTGTTAACTACCGAAAAAGGTTTTGTCATTGCCGAATATACATGCGTAACATAAATTTTGATTCGTTGATTTGCCGTCGCGACTCTGTGCAGCAGCCAATCAAATGACCCGCGCATATTAATTACATACGATGCTTTTTCGGCGAGTTTGCCCACGGGTGATGAGTAAAAGACGAGATCACTCATGGGTATCCGACGATGGCTACCTGCATGTATTAATTAAATTTTATTGGCTCACCTGGCAGGATGCGTGCACTATTCCCTCTCGCAATCAAGTGTGTTGCCAGTCATATAGCTGGTTTACCCAAGTGTGCTGGATTGTTAGAATCAAGTATGCTAATTGAACCACCGAAGCTAATGGCTCGATCACTATTAAAAATTCCATATTCATTCCTTTAAATACAAACTAAAAAAATCCCTTTTGTGTTACATTTAGCACTTAAAGATCACATTGTCTTAGTCTATTTGTCCATTCCTTTTCTGTCACACCCTAGTTATACCCCCCGCAACAAGTTGTGGGGGGGGGGGGGGGTATACTGGAATCAGGTTGTCCGTCTGTCTGTCCGTCCGTCCGTCCGTCCGTCTGTAGACGCAATGGTGTCCGGACTCTAAAGCATTATCCTTTCCACCTACCGTCACCATATCTTATATATGGACTACCCATGGGATGAAGATGTTCCCTATCGATTTTGGGGTCAAAAGGTCAAAGGTCAAGCGCACTGGACATCGAAGTAGCAATATGGTTTCCGGGCTCTAAAGCGTTATCCTTTCCACCTACAGTCACCATATCATACATATGGACTACCCATGGGATGAAGATGTTCCCTATCAATTTTGGGGTCAAAAGGTCAAAGGTCAAGCGCACTGGATATCGAAGTAGCAATATGGTTTCCGGGCTCTAAAGCGTTATCCTTTCCACCTACAGTCACCATATCATACATATGGACTACCCATGGGATGAAGATATTCCCTATCGATTTTGGGGTCAAAAGGTCAAAGGTCAAGCGCACTGGATATCGAAGTAGCAATATGGTTTCCGGGCTGTAAAGCGTTATCCTTTCCACCTACAGTCACCATATCATACGTATGGACTACCCATGGGATGAAGATATTTCCTATTGATTTTGGGGTCAAAAGGTCAAAGGTCAAGCGCACTGGACATCGAAGTAGCAATATGGTTTCCGGGCTGTAAAGCGTTATCCTTTCCACCTACAGTCACCATATCATACATATGGACTACCCATGGGATGAAGATGTTCCCTATTGATTTTGGGGTCAAAAGGTCAAAGGTCACGCGCACTGGACATCGAAGTAGCAATATGGATTGCGGGCTCTAAAGCTTTATCCTTTCCACCTACAGTCACCATATCATACATATGGACTACCCATGGGATGAAGATGTTCCCTATCAATTTTGGGGTCAAAAGGTCAAAGGTCACGCGCACTGGACATCGAAGTAGCAATATGGTTTCCGGGCTCTAAAGCGTTATCCTTTCCACCTACAGTCACCATATCTTACATATGGACTACCCATGGGATGAAGATGTTCCCTATTGATTTTGGGGTCAAAAGGTCAAAGGTCACGCGCACTGGACATCGAAGTAGCAATATGGTTCGGTTTGTCATGCCATTTGTTTTTTACACTCAGAAAAGAGGTAGTTTATACCTATTACCAACACCCTTTGGGAGATTGGGGTAAGCGGGGGGTATTCTTAGTGAGCATTGCTCACAGTACCTCTTGTTATTGGAACTTTGAGAGTTAGGCGGGAAATCACATACTTTGGATAACTTATTGGTTCTATATTTTTTCATCGGGTAGAGGGGACGGGAGGTTAAATACGTAGATCTCTACACTTCTGGTGTATGTGGTCATTATCTCTAAAAACCCGCTGTCTCTTCAAATTTCTCCTTGCTTCCTCGTCAATAACTTGCATAAATGCTGCCATCTTTGTACAACACACTGTAAATTATGTTTTGTTTAGAAATGCTGAAATTCATCTAATTACTACCTACACCCCACTGACGAACTACTTAAGATTTACGATGTTTTTGTGAAACGATGTCCCGAGTGCTAAGCATACGTCTAAATTTGTAGTACTTTACCTACAGTCGGTAACATCTCAATATGAATGAAAATTTTTCGACGGGACGTAAAACAAACAATAAACCAGGCTGCTATTTTGATTGCAATTTTTTAACATTCAAGGAAGCTTCATTTCCATTTTGAAGGGTGTTGTCCAGAGTATATCTTAAAATCCAATGAACAGATTTGATTCAATATACATGTATGTGGGAAAGGTGAAGATAATGAACAGTGATCAATCTCATAACTCCTACAAGCAATACAAAATAGAGAGCTGAGCAAACACGGACCTCTAGACACACCAGAGATTGGATCAGATGCCTAGGAGGAGTAAGCATTCCCTGTCGACCGGTCACACCCGCTGTTAACCCTATATCTTGCAGATTTGGGAGTTGAGCATTGTTCAACTTCTCTAGGCCATCACACACATAGCTGCAATTAAATCTCTGATCTGTCCCAATATTTTCTCAGATAGCTACAGTTCTGCACCTATCATGCAGTGTGCTTATGAATAACATATTGCATAGAACTTTGATGTGGCCCTCTTCGCATCCTATTTGTTTTGTTTAAAATAATGTGTTACCTAAAAAATGTTATCCAAACAATTAATCCTATTGCAACACTTGTTCCATGCAAACTGTACAGCGTTCCACATAAGAATCTTTCATACCGTTCCATACAGGTGGTATAGTAGCATGCCTCAGGGTCTGGACAATACCTCTTACTGTCATACATATAGCTCGACATTAATTTCTGCAATGGATTATTTGTTGATTCTTACTTGCCCTTACTATAGTAACAGTGATTTACATGAACTCTTTTGTCAAAAACTACATGATAAGCAACTGTTTGATTAATCTTTGTACATCAGTTAATTCTACCTTTCTGTTAATAACCTTTATAGACAAATGAAATCTCAAAGGAAAGTTCAGGGACAGATATTGCACAAAAAGGTATGTAAAACACTCATGGTCTTAAAATTAATTCATTTTCAAATTAGGAATGATGAGCACAATTAAGTCTCTATATTGTTAATGTAATGAACAGTCAATTGAATTACTGTAATACCCAATAGAAATTTAGAAAATATAATGACAGAAGTATGTTCTCATAATGCAGATCTCAAGATGTTTCAAACTAAAATCTCTCGGAAGTTCTTGATCTTGCAAAGTGAAATCACATTTCCAATTTTTCTCTCTATATTAAATTAGTAAGCAAGTTTACTCTCCATCTCTTGAATATCTGATCTCTGGAAGTTCGAATGATCTCTCAAAGTGAATTCTGGGTCCCATAAAACACTTTTCTTTGTTTGCATTCCTACTTGATATTTTGAATTGGCGGTGGTAGCTATATAGTATATACACACAATCAATGTAACGTATGATTTTTCTGCTTGGATCTTACTTGGATATATGTGAATGCCTAGAGCGAATTTGTTCATGTTGATTAAGTGTTTACATAGGTAACATTACACTAATCTCAGCTGAGATTCGGCTGGGCATCAAGCCGTCACCGATTCTCAGAGTAGTCCTACATAATTCATAACTGGAAAACATTCAGCTTTGGTCAGTTCTATTACACCTAGGTGACATTGCTGCTCGTTTGAGATAAGTTATTTAACTATAAACCAACACGTATCACTACTAATGCTGCATCACATTCACCAACCGTCTAGGTATGTAAATTTCATAATAAAAACTATCACTAAATTTTTCGTTCAAATGGTGACTGCCATGGTGCAATAATTTATATTTAAGTCTCCCAAACGAAGTTTGGAGACTTAATTATTGTTTTTGCTCAGTTCTTATTCTTCTTCCATTTCTTTCTCACGCCTAAAACTGTCCAACACCGTTCACTATAACCAGTTGATGAAAGTAATACCTGGGTAGCTATTCAAGGATATGATATGCCAATGTATCTAGATGTGGAGAAATGTTTTTGTTTTCAGATTGAAGGGGGTTATGGTACATTTTGGGTGGATCAGATGGGGGTGGGGTTTAACATAGAACTCTATGGGGGGAAATTAATTCCAAAATTCAACAGAAATAACTTGACAAATATGATAGATAGAGTCCTAGGGTTTTCGGAAATGAAAAGAAAAAGACAGGACCTACAAATTAGAATCAAGGTCAAGTGACTTCAGTGACCTTGACCTCTGACCATGAACATTAAAAGTGGTATAACTTTAAAACCGGGACTAATAGCAACATTGGATCTTCAGAAGTAGCAAGAGAATGTCAAGACCTACCATCTAGTATCAAGGTTAAGTGACTCCAATGACCTTGACCTCTGACCTTAAAGCATAAAATTGGTATTACTTAAGAATCAGGTCTGATAGAGACACGGGGTCTTCAGAAATGATAGGAACTACAAACTAGTAGCAAGGTCAAGTGACTCAAATGACATTGACCTCTGACCTTAGAACATAAAGTTGGTATTACTGAAGAATTAGGTCTGATAAAGAGATGTTATCTTCATAAATAATGTATGGACCTTGACCTTGAACATAAATCTGGTATAACTTCAGAACTGGGACTAATAGAAACATGGAATCTTCAGAAATGATAAAAGGGTGTAGTGACCTACAAACTAGTAGTATCTCCATTGACCTTGACCTTGATTATAAAAACTTGTATAACTTTAGAACCGTGACTATGATGAGAGGCTATGGGACCTACAAACTAGGATCAAGGTGAAGTGACACCAGTTTTACTAAAGGACAAAAGGAGATTTTTTGAAAAATTTCAAAACCAAAGTCTTCGTGATCTAGATTTTTTTAAATGAAGTTAAAATTCGCATGGATTTTGTTAAGGGAGAAAAATAGTAGTACTTACAAAAAGCCACTTTTATACAGCCAGTACTTTGTTTGGGAGATTTTATGATCAGTAGATTATAATCATATCTTGTTATCTCCTGAAATTGAAAAGTTCCTATAGTCTGTTTTGGAATTGGAGATATATAAGCATGAATGTGGAGATATAATACATCAGTGATTTAAATAAAACATTTTTTAATTTCTCTGTTATCTTCTGAATCACCTAATTTCATTTTATAGCCCATAGGGCTAGTGATACTTTTAACTCAAGTTATTGATAAGGCTGGTGGGACTTGTTTTGTAGAGCATCAAATAGTTTATTCAAATAATTGAATCAACACAAACTAGATCAGTCATTAGGGAAATATTATTTCTGTATGGGACTTGTCACATTTGAGGAATGTTTAACATTCTCTTTTCTCTACAAATTTTACGGCTTGACATCTTTTAGCTCACCTGAGCTGAAAGCTCATTTGAGCTTTTCTGAATCACCTGTTATCTGTCTGTACATCTGTCAAATTGTCCATCTCTAAACTTTACACATTACTTCTTCTTCACAACCACTGAGCCAATTTCAAAATACAGTGAAATATTTAGGGGAAATCTTCTTCTCAAGAACTAGACCAGAAAAGATAAAACTTATGTAAAAGCTTCCTCAAAGAATGTAGATTCAAAAGTGTTGAAATCATCACCCCAGGGGGAGGGGAGGGTCCCAATTAAATGACATGAGGGACTTTTGGCCATAATATAGTTACTGTATGTACCCCAGGCCAACTGACCAAACTATTATTGACTGTATGTCTGAATTAGTTTTCATTGCATTATCTTTTCATTCAAAACAGTCACTTTATGTGTGTCTAGAATAAGTGATTTGTATACATGTATATACATATCATATGCCATATCATATTATACAAATATGGTTTTGAAATTGTGGGAAAGAAGGGCATACATTATTTTACAAACATGTCTAATGTATTCAAATATTTTCATAATTCATTGCAGATCTTAATTCTTTAGATATTTGGATTTAAACTAGCGTGGATTATGCATTTTTTCTGCAAATATTATATGTTTGCGACTTGAAATTAATCTCCCATTTAACAATTAAACCAACGGAAACATTTTATAATTTAAATAGATATAATATAGCGTAAAATTGGAAAAATCCAGCATGAATTTCATATACATGTATATATTTTCATATTCTATATCTTCATAGATGCTGTGTACGGTTTCCTTGCCAATTCAGTAAAACTGAAGCCCTTTCTAACTTGTGAAAAATGCAAAGAGGGATTCGACAATGACAGAAAACAGCCACTTCTGTTGCCTTGCTTGAATGCCATGTGTAAACAGTGTGTTTCTCATGTTTGGGCATCACACAATACAAGTTTTGAATGTTCAATTTGTCAATGTGTCCATATCTGCTATGAAAATGGGAACATCATCTTACCCCATGATGGTACGAGGAGAGCTGTATTGGAAATCTCTCGTTTGTTAAGTGGAGAATCCAGTACAATTTGTGAGATGTGCACAAATGATCAATTAGCATCTCACCGTTGCTTTGACTGTTCATATTTCATTTGTTTGGACTGTACTAAATTACATTCCAGTTTGAGAACATTAAAATGCCATTCTTACACTTCAATGGGAAATCTTTTAGAAGGGGAAATGGGAAGCCTTAGTATGTTTTCTGATATCACATATTGTCCTCTATCAGGTCATGAAAAAGAAATAATGAAAATGTTTTGTCGTACGGATTCTTGTATGAAACCAGTTTGTGTGATCTGTGCCATAAGTTCTCACAGAAATCACATTATATGTGATATAGCAGAAGTAGCAAATGAAAAGAGAAATAAAATCCAAAAACTGAAAGAAAGTGTACAGCAAATAGAAAAACAGTCACAGGTATCTTTGTCACAGCTGACCGAAATGAGTGAGACTAATATCTCAGAATCTGAACGTATTCAAAAGGAAATAGCAGCATGTTTCAGCAAAGCAAAAAGGATTTTAGACCAAAGAAAAGATGAACTCTGCAATGCTGTAGCACATCAACAGTGTGATAAAGAAGCACTTATAGAGATGGAAAAGACACGACTGAGTAAATTTGTCGAGTCATGCTTACAGGCATATCTTTATGTTGACATTGCGCCTCGTATCAATAAGCATCCGTCTCTCTATAGCATTTCCAAATCAATGGAAGTGCGACTGGAAGATCTTCAATCTCAGTCACCTGGATGTCGAGCCACTGTAGATACCATAAAGTTTATCCCAAAAGAATTGGATTCGACTTTTGAAAGAGCTGCAGCAAGCTTTGGTAAACTCATGATTACCAAAGCAATTTCTTTAAAATCCAAAGTATTGATAAAGCCTTCAGTTTGTTATGTTGACCAGGAAAGTACTTTTCAGATTATACTAGTCTCTTCACTGGGAGATATGATACATGACGAAGAAGTGCAGGTGCACCTAAACCTCAAGGGAGAAAGCTTCAGAATTATTCAGTGTGTCTTTGAAAAAGTGTCCAGCAGTTTTGTTGGGAATTGGATTCCAGACATGCCAATGGAGCTCTCATGGAAAGTAGTTAGTAATGGCATCGAGATGGAAACCCTCAAAGGGGTTCTACGGATCAAGGAAAACTGTGCTAGTGGTAATGATATTTAGCTCTGAAAGCACAAGTGAGTTTTTCTGATTGCCTGTTGTCCGTCGTCTGTCCATCTGTCTGCCCATCTTCCATTTTAGCTCTTCTTTGAGCCGAAGGCTCAAAGAGCTAAACATATGGCCATATGTGTGGCGTGCAGTGTGCGTCAACTTTTTGGGAAAAGGACTATATCTCAAGAACCCCTTGGCCAATTTTTGTCAAATTTGTCACAGGGTATCCTTGGCCCAAGGGCTTTCATTTGTACTAAAACTAGGTTTGTGACCTTTTAACAAGGGGAGATAATTAGGAAAATGCAAACAAAAGTAGTGGTTGCTAAAAATCTTCTCAAGAACCACTGGACAAATTATCACCAAACTTATGCATAAGGATGAGGATAGGTTATAGATAAAACAAGAGGCCCATGGGCCACATCGCTCACCTGAGTCACCTTGGTCCATATCAGAAGACTTTCTATATATATTTGCATGTAAAACCGTAGTCCTTATCATGGCCCCAATCTACCCCTGGAGGCCATAGTTTTCGCAAACTTGAATCTACACTATGTCAGAAATTTTTCTTGTAAATGTGAACTTCTTTGGCCCAATGGTTCACGAGAAGAAGATATTTGAAGATTTTTCCTATATATTTGTATGTAAAACTTTGATTCCCCCTTGTGGCCCCATCCTACCCCCAGGGGCCATGATTTGAACAAACTTGAATCTGCACTATATCAGAAAGCTTTCATGTAAATATCAGCTTTTCTGGCTCAGTGGTTCTTGAGAAGAAGATTTTTTTTTAAAAATTCCTATATATTTGTATGTAAAACTTTGATCCCCTATTGTGGCCCCATCCTACAACAGGGGGCCATGATTTGAACAAACTTAGCTCTGCTCTATGTTAGGAAGCTGTTCATGTGAATATCAGCTTTTCAGACTCAGTGGTTCTTGAGAAGAAGATTCTAAAAGAATGTACCTATATATTTGTATGAAAAACTTTGATCCCCCCTTGTAGCCCCATCCTACCCCAGGGGCCATGATTTGAACAAACTTGAATCTGCACTATGTCAGAAAGCTTTCATGTAAATATTAGCTTTTCTGGCTTAGTGGTTCTTGAGAAGAAGATTTTTAAAGATTTTTCATATATATTTGTATGTAAAACTTTGATCCCCTATTGTGGCCCCATCTGACCCCCAGGGGCCAGGATTTTAACAATTTAGAATCTGTACTATATCAGAAAGCTTTCATATAAATCTCAGCTTTTCTGGCTTAGTGGTTCTGGGAAGAAGATTTTTAAAGATTTTCCCTATATATTTGTATGTAAAACTTTGACCCCCTATTGTGGCCCCATCCGACCCCCGGGGGCCATGATTTTAACAATTTAGAATCTGCATTATATAAGGAAGCTTTCATATAAATCTCAGCTTTTCTGGCTCAGTGGTTCTTGAGAAGAAGATTTTTAAAGATTTTCCCTATATATTTGTATGTAAAACTTTGACCCCCTATTGTGGCCCCATCCGACCCCCGGGGGCCATGATCTTAGCAATTTATAATCTGCACTATATCAGGAAGCTTTCATATAAATCTCAGCTTTTCTGGTTCAGTGGTTCTTGAGAAGAAGATTTTAAAAGATTATTCCTATAAATTTGTATGTAAAACTTTGAGGCCCCCCTTGAGGCCCCATTCAATCCCCGGGGTCCATGATTTTAATGAACTTGAATCTGCACTATATCAAAAAAGAAAAAAAAAAGAAAAAGAAAAAAACGAAAAAAAAAACAACTTTGACCCCCTATTGTGGCCCCATCCGACCCCTGGGGGCCATGATTTTAACAATTTAGAATCTGCATTATATAAGGAAGCTTTCATATAAATCTCAGCTATTCTGGCTCAGTGGTTCTTGAGAAGAAGATTTTTAAAGATTTTCCCTATATATTTGTATGTAAAACTTTGACCCCCTATTGTGGCCCCATCCGACCCCCGGGGGCCATGATCTTAGCAATTTATAATCTGCACTATATCAGGAAGCTTTCATATAAATCTCAGCTTTTCTGGTTCAGTGGTTCTTGAGAAGAAGATTTTAAAAGATTATTCCTATAAATTTGTATGTAAAACTTTGAGGCCCCCCTTGAGGCCCCATTCAATCCCCGGGGTCCATGATTTTAATGAACTTGAATCTGCACTATATCAAAAAAGAAAAAAAAAAGAAAAAAACGAAAAAAAAAAAAACAACTTTGACCCCCTATTGTGGCCCCATCCGACCCCTGGGGGCCATGATTTTAACAATTTAGAATCTGCATTATATAAGGAAGCTTTCATATAAATCTCAGCTATTCTGGCTCAGTGGTTCTTGAGAAGAAGATTTTTAAAGATTTTCCCTATATATTTGTATGTAAAACTTTGACCCCCTATTGTGGCCCCATCCGACCCCCAGGGGCCATGATTTTAACAATTTAGAATCTGCATTATATAAGGAAGCTTTCATATAAATCTCATCTTTTCTGGCCCAGTGGTTCTTGAGAAGAAGATTTTTAAAGATTTTCCCTATATATTTGTATGTAAAACTTTGACCCCCTATTGTGGCCCCATCCGACCCCCGGAGGCCATGATTTTAACAATTTAGAATCTGCACTACCTAATAAAGCTTATCTATAAATTTCATCTTTTCTGGCCCAGTGGTTCTTGAGAAGAAGATTTTTTAATGACCCTACCCTATTTTTACCTTTTCTTGATTATCTCCCCTTGGAAGGTGGCCTGGCCCTTTATTTTAACAATTTAGAATTCCCTTTACCTAAGGATGTTTTGTGCCAACTTTGGTTGAAATTGGCCCAGTGGTTGTTGAGAAGAAGTTGAAAATGTGAAAAGTTTACAGACGGACGGACGGACGCCGGAGTACGGGTGATCAGAAAAGCTCACTTGAGCTTTCAGCTCAGGTGAGCTAAAAAACTGTTCAAGGCATCATCCTGGGGCAAAAGGTGTGGTCTCAAGGTCACTTCAAAGTTGACCTTAAATTTTGTTTTGTTAAAACTTTGATATTTTGCTTAGTATAAGGACTAGGATCATCAAATTTTGTCAGTTGATGCATCTTAGGACCTAATATCATGTTGTCTCAAAAGAAGGTCATGGTGACCTACTTTTTGAATTTCGCAGATAATTATTATTAAATGGATTTTGATGCATATCTTGGACACTTTTGAGCCTATGATCATCAAAAGTTGTCAGTTGATGGATCATGCGACCTTGAAGTGCGTCATGTGAAAAGTATGTCACCATGACCTACTTTCTGAATTTCAGATACTGGGAGGTTTAGAATCATCAAACCATGTAAGTTGATGCGCCTAGAGGCCTCGAAACATATTTATAAAAAAAAGTAGGTCACAGTGACCTACTTTTTGAATTTTGCAGACATTCAAATTTTACATTTTTATACCCCCCGCAACAAGTTGGGGGGGGGGGGGGTATACTGGAATCGGGTTGTCCGTCTGTCTGTCCGTCCGTTCGTCCGTCTGTAGACGCAATGATTTCCGGGCTCTAAAGCATTATCCTCTCCACCTACCGTCACCATATGATACATATGGACTACCCATGGGATGAAGATGTTCCCTATCGATTTTGGGGTCAAAAGGTCAAGCGCACTGGACATCGAAGTAGCAATATGGTTTCTGGGGTCTAAAGCGTTATCCTTTCCACCTACAGTCACCATATCATATATATATATGGACTACCCATGGGATGAAGATGTTCCCTATCGATTTTAGGGTCCAAAGGTCAAGCACACTGGACATCGAAGTAGCAATATGGTTTCCGGGCTCTAAAGCGTTATCCTTTCCACCTACAGTCACCATATCATACATATGGACTACACATGGAATGAAGATGTTCCCTATCGATTTTGGAGTCAAAAGGTCAAAGGTCACGCGCACTGGACATCAAAGTAGCAATATGGTTCGGTTTGTCATGCCATTTATTTTTTACACTCAGAAAAGAGGTAGTTTATACCTATTACCAACACGCTTTGGGAGATGGGGGTAAGCGGGGGGTATTCTTAGTGAGCATTGCTCACAGTACCTCTTGTCAATTTTAGATGCATATTTTTGACACTATGAAAGCTAGGATCATCAAACTTTGTCAGTTGATGCATCTTGAGTCTTCATAGTGTGTTGACCAAAAAGTAGGTGACCGTGACGTACTTTTGGAATTTGATGGCTATTTTTGAATATTTCAGATGCTATTTGACTTACAATCATCAAACTTTGTCAGTTGATGCATGTTGAGTCTTCAGAGTGTGTCGACCAAAAAGTAGGTCACTGTAACCTACTTTTTGAATTTATATCTGAATATTTCGGATACTATTTGACTTCAATTATCAAACTTTATCAGTTGATGCATCTTGAGTCTTTGGAGTGTGTCAACCAAAAAGTAGGTCACTCTGGCCTTGTTTTGGAATTTGACGGCTATATTTGAATACTATTTGACTTGTCAGTTGATGCATCTTGAGTCTTCAGTGTGTCGACCAAAAGTAGGTCACCGTGACCTACTTTTGCAACTTTGTCAGTTGAAGCATCTTGAGTCCTCGGAGTGTGCAGACTATAAATTAGGTCACCTTGATCTACAAAGCTATATCTAAATCAAATGCTAAGAGGCCTAGAATCATGAACCTGTTTCAGTTGATGTATCTTGAGTCCTTGGAGTGTGTCAATTAAGAAGTAGGTCACTGTGATATACTTTTTGAATTTCATGGCTATATTTTTGCCTGTTCTACAATGTATCAGAAGAGCAATTCTAGGCCCATGGGTCTCTTGTTTACATTTTTGACTTCTTCTCCAGAACTACTGGGCCAATTTTAACCAAACTTAGCAAAAGGCATCCTTGGGTGAAGGGCTTTCAAGTTTGTTCAAATGAAGGGCCATTCCCCCTTCAAAGGGGAGATAATAACAAAAATGCAAAAATAGAGTGGAGTCATTTAAAAATCTTCTCCTTAAGAACCACTGGGTCATTTACATGAAAGCTTCCTGACATAGTGCAGATTCAAGTTTGTTAAAATCATGATCCCTTGGGTAGGATGGGGCCACAATAGGGGATCAAAGTTTTGCATACTAATCATATAGGGAAAATCTTTAAAAAATTTCTTCACAAGAACCATTGGAGGAGAGGAGCTGAAATTTACATGAAAACTTCCTGACATAGTGCAGATTCAATTTTGTAAAAATCATGGGCCCCGGGAGTAGGTTGGGGCCACAATAGGGATCACAATTTTACATGTGAATATATAGGAAAAATCTTTAAATATGGGCCAAGATGACTCAGGTGAGCGATGTGGCCCATGGGCCACTTGTTTTAATCATTACATGATTTTACAGAAGTAATATACCCCAGTATTGCATAGTTTGTGAAAAAATTGAAACTTAATCTATCTGTCTATAGTATCCGTGTATCTCTTTTTTTTTTACGTAGATACATGTATATACATAGAAAGCACTAAAAGGACCAATGACATAAACAATTTTCAGGACCGATCTGTCCTTTCCTCAGGACAAATGAAAATGTTTACATACAATGTAAGATGGCTAATGATCAATTTGATTAAAATTCTATATCACCGTATAGCGGCAACATGAAATTAAAGGAGCGGATCAAGGAGCTGCATGATTTTAATCAGATTGGCTAAAGATATACAAAAACGCTACCACTAACACTACACCAAGTCTATAACCGTATTTATCAGTACACTGCAAACTACATGTTTATTGTTTTTACACCTTGCTAATCAATGTTTTATAGGGAGCAAATTAGGACACATCGTATTCATCCAGTGGGCTGATCCACAATATAGAATATGTTTGTATATATTGCAGGTAATGAAAAGACAACGTCGCTCCAGGTAGGTGTTCTTTTTAGTATAATACAATTATTATACCTGCACTTTCTAAACAAAGTTCGGGTATATTGTTTTTATCCTGGTTCGTCCCGGTTGTTGTCACTAAAACTATGTCCACATTTATAACGCTATCCAAATGATATTCTAGGAGCTGAAAAGTAATGTCCTGTAGATGTGCAATAGGCTTTCAGAATTTTCATATTGGCCCCAGGGGACAAATAGGGGCCAAAAAATTCATGTCACAACTCATTTCCGTGAGAGATGAATCTCAGAAATCCAAAGACCCTTAAACTCAGTGACTGTCTCCGAAAATCATCACTCAAAGACTACCAGTTGTAAAGACCCAGAATCCACTGGAACAGAATTGTTGACCTTGAATGACCTTGAAATTGGGTCAAGGTCAATATCACACTTTCTCCCCCCACAAGGTCACACTTCAAGATGTGGGTCTCCACAAGTGATACAACATTGAGTATATGTACGCCATTCCAATTAAAAGAAGTCTATATCCCCTTCCTTCATATGATAGCCGCTGTCTACACCAAGTACTTGTGAGACACAGACAGATGGCCAACACTCTATGCATTACTTGGAGAAACAGTCTCCATGGGAAAGCTCGGTCAATGTCAGGTAGGACTGCTTGAACCAACCAAGTGTCAATTTACATATCTGCCCAATAACATTAGGTCATTGGTACTGATCTTTAAGCAATCAACAAAATTGACACCCTAACCAGTTTCCAACTTAAGGAGGTATGCTACACCAGAGAAATTTGATATGGCTGAAAAGTGGATGATATGTACAACAGAATTTTCAAATCAAAAACTTTTAAATTCACTTTTATATATTTAGTCAAAAATTGCAGTTTTAGTACAAAGCAATCTGAAAAATTTTTTAAAACCCTTGCTGGACTTGAACCCATAATCTACAGTTCAATAGTAGACATGCTTCAAACCTACTGAGCTATTCAGCTAGGTGAGGATTTTTTAAATGAATAGGTAAATATTGCTGATATTTATATTTTCATCCATGTTTTTAAAGGAAGTCAGCCATTATGATGATTCTGACACCAAGGTGGGGCCAAACTTAGTATATAGTATTTATGTGTAAGTTTGCTGAATCTGTATCAAATCTAAATGCATACTTAGGAATAGCAGAAAAGGATGTACAAAAAATGGTGAATTTTACAACCCAGGGTTTTGACTCTATAGGATGGGTCCAAATTAGTTGTTTTAATGTTAATACACCTATTATATTATTTAAAGCCTTTCATCAGTGTGTGCTCTTTTGAGGGCATTAATTGACTTAGTTTTAAGAACACATCTTGTTTTATACTTTTGCTGAATGTTTAGATATTCAGAACAGGAAATCTTTTCTAGATTTCAATGCCCTTGGGAGTAATGATACTTTTCACTAGTATTCAGGTGACCAATAAGGCCTGTGTGCCTCTTGTTTGTACTACTCATGATAGTGTATATTCTATATTATGCACAAAACAACTGTTAGTAATGCTATATATTTGCACGTTAATTTGCCATGATTTTTTTCACATCAGTCTCTCATGTGTATCAACTTTGAGTGATACATAAGTGATTGCATGACTTGCTTTCCAATCTATTGATACTTGTGTGTTAGAGAGAATTGGTATACGTCTTAGATGACATACAATACCGGTAGGGGACTAAAAAGAAATTACTTGACAGAAAGAATGTCTGGACGTAGTCTTCATTGCTTACGAAAGATAATCCAGCTAAATGTTTATGTTATATTACTAAAAAGGTTTTTAAATATCTTTAAATATTTGCTCTTGCAGAAATCATTGAGTAAGCCATCAGAACAAGTAGAAATCAAAACCAAAGAAGGTCTAGTGATAAAAATTTACACAGGCAGCATCACTCGCTTAGAAGTGGATTGTATTGTCAATGCAGCAAATGAACAGCTTATGCATGGAGAAGGAGTTGCAGCTGCAATATCTGAGGCAGCTGGTTATAAATTTGATGAGGAAAGTAAGGACTATATAGCAAAGAATGGTCCAATACCAGTAGGATGTTGTGGTGTGACATCTGCTGGCAGATTACCATACAAATGTGTTATCCACACAGTGGGACCGAGGTGGGGTGATTATAGAAACAAAAATCAGTGCTTGGACGATCTCTGTGAGTCTGTAGAGGTCACCTTCAGAGAAGCAGACAGACTGAGGATGAGGTCAATTGCATTACCAGCAATAAGCTCAGGTAAGAATTTTGATTTAGGCATTTTGGAAAATAGCACATTTTGCATTTAGTGATATGTATAGAGCATAAAATGCAGACAGTTTCTACATGTATTATGCCAGTCCCAAATATGATGAGACTCCACACGAAGAGAGTAGCTGTAGAATGTAAAGAATCCAACATTTCCATTTTCCTTAGAAATAATGCAGCGTTATGTCACACTTTGGAAACATCATTTTCATGGTGACTCAGTATTCGGGGATTTTTAAGCATAACCCTTTATTGTCCACAAATTTACATCTCCATGCACATTGATATACAGTTTTCTACTTTTTATATTTTTTATATTGATGTCATAGATGCATGGGTTGTATTATAGTATAGTGCAGTGAGTCTATCTGCCTATCTATTAGCATCTTGTGGTTCAGATAAAAACAGTACTTATAAAGCAAATACTTCAAACTAATTATATGCAAGGAATTTAGTTTTGCATGATATAGTGAGAAGAATCACTAGTGAAATAAAATTATTCTCTTTATTTTCAATTTCATGAAGTATTCATGTAAAAACTCTTGATTAGCATTTAACTCATGTTGTCATTGTACTCACTTAGAATAAGGAATCTGCAGTATATTGTTTCTCAAGTTCAAAAGTCAAGGTCAAACTTACATAGATAATTTTATAGATACAAAACAAGATAAAATTAACAGTACTAAAACAATACTAATAGGGTTAAAGTAATCAACCATCCTAGACAAGTTGTATTTTGATATGATGCAGTGTTTTTGTGTGAGTGATCACCCATTAACATCTTGTGGGATTTCTCAGGGTTAAGTTTATACTTTTATGTTTAAGTCAGTATTAATAAGGATGAGATCATCAAACTTGGTGTACATGATCCCCGTGGTGTTATATTTTGTAAAGTAATTTATTGCTTCTCAAGTTGTATTTTATTAGAGTGAAATATTTATGCCCGTCCCCCCACCCCCACCCCCCTTTTCAAAGAAGCACCTGTTGGTCTGTTTGTATGACTTTATATAAAGAGTACTCTTTATATAGTAAATTCGACTCCCAAGTGATGCAATTGCCTGTGCTCTGTCCATCTGCCTGCCCATCGATCAGCACTTTCTATGCCATGCAATAACTTATTTAATTTCCTTGAGAAAATTTTCATAAATTTTATACATATTACAATGGCATGCAATATAGCTTGTCAATGTGTCAGATTTTCATAAAATTTAAAGATAATACTTGGATTCTGTCTGTCTGTCAGTAGTTTCATTAGCATGTGACAATTTAAGTTTCCTTTAAGTTTTATGTGTAAGACTAATGGATTAGCCAGAGGAAGATGCTTTTAGATTTACCACAGTGCCCTTTCGGACTTGTCAGTTTTCTAGTATGGAATATGACAAGTGCATGAAATTGTTTTGTTGAACCAATATCTCATATACTCTAGCAGTGCAAGTTAATCATTGGACTAGCTGGTTCGATTATAAACAATCTCTTTTTGAAAAGGTAAATCGCAAGAAAATTCATAGACACAAGCATCAAATTTGGTCGCTTTTTTTGGTAATTTCCATCAAGACTGTTCTAGAGGTAATGAGAAGTTTCCATTAAGTGTAACAAATACTATGTAAAGCAAACCTTTTACAAAACTTCATGATTTTAATCATTTAATTTTGATAATTCATATAGAGTTTATGCTTCCCTCTAGTCAGTCCTTCATTCTAACAGTGTATTTTGTACATTTTAGATAATATCCTCTTGCCATTTAAAAGAGCCATGGACACGATTTGAGCTGGAAATTTTCAAATTTTATTTTTCCATTTTTAATGTTTAGAATGCTTAACTAAGGTATTTCTTATGGTCAGCAAAAATTTGAATGCAGTTATTGAGGTATATGGGAAGATACAGAGCTCACAATTCTTTGCTATGTAAACAAGGCTCATGCCATGTTTTTGTTTACATAGGTTAAATATAGTAGTTAAAGTTTGTTTAAAACAGATTTTTCAATTCACAAATTAATCTGAACACAATTAGATAGTTTGTAGTAATTAGCATAAATCATTTTGTTTTAAACATGCTATTTTCTATTAAGCAATCTGTATGTAAACAAAAACATGGCACAAACCTTGTTTACCGGTATATAACAAAGAATTGTGAGTGCTGTATCTCACTTGTAACTCTAAAATTTATATACGAATGGTTGACCATTAGAAATACTTTAGTTCAGCATTGTTAACAATAAAAATGGAAAAATTAAATTTTCAGCTCAATTGTGTCCATTCCCCTTTAACACCCTTAATTAAGTGTTCGAAGAAACTACTATAACACATTCATAGGATTACTTAATCATAAAAATAAAAAATGGAGCTATTTGAATATTTAACAAAAATAAAATTCATAAAACAATATGTAAGGCCAAAGTTTTTATTTTTGTTGGTTTACGATCCCACCGACCCTATTTTTTCCTATTTGCGAAAAAAAAAAATGGATTTACTTTCCCGAAATTGTCATCTTTTTCCGGATTTTTTTCGACTAAACAACAGGTTCTATAATTTAGAATATATCTTAATCTTCAAAACGCTTTGTACGCTCCGAGGATTTCACGAAGATTACAAACATTTAATTGACTAGCACAAATAGAACGCGAATGTCAAAAAATGTCAAAAAATGGCGGGGCGGACGTATTTTAAGGTGAAAGCTTATTGTGAAAGCAATCCATCGCTTTCCAAAAGCTTCTTCCTAAGTGGAAAGACTGACCAAAGAATAGGCGATGCGCTTTACCCACATCTGTCCCAGCATAATGTGTCCATTTTGGAAATTCGGACTTGTAATTCGGAAGAAGGAAAACCATCGTCATCGACAATAACAGACCCAGATACTCCCATTTCTGTTCTGGAGTCATTTGGCGTGCGATTTATTTTCGTTCACATGAAATAGAATGGTAAGAACTCAGATATGTCAGATATTTTTGTGTGAATATTAAATGATAAAATGACAAATATCTTAACGAAAAACTCGGTGTCTCGAACAAGATAATCGTTAAATATTGGACATAAGAGTTTAAAAACATGAAATCGGACACATGAAGTGCTAGAATAATCAGAGTCTGCAATTTGACCTTGAATACTTTAAGACTCGCTATAAGAAAGAGTTTTAGGATTTTTATTTACTTTTTTACAGACAAGAGAGGTGCAGCTGAGGACAAGGAAAAGGGATGTGTTAGGCCAAATGTTTTTGACGTTTTGATGAATGTCCAAAAATCATATGACAAACTACCCTCTTCAAGGTAGGCACATGGGTATATATTTAATGTAAAAAAAATCTAGATCAAAAATTTTGCACATCAATATTTTATATGTGTGATAAGACTACGTCAAATTTTTATTTATTTCAGGGTTGATAATAAACTCTTTGAGATGGTAAAATCTATTGCACATCGTGGTACACTGCTGTAAAATTAGCATCCTATCTTTATAACATTCTTTCTAGTGTGTATTTTTCTGCAGCCTTTTCTATACTTGTGGGTCTACGCTGTTCCCTTCTGGTCATAGATATCCTGAAACCATTGTAGTCAAGGAAGGTCTGGAATGTACAGCTGAGATGGAAACTACCTATTATGCAGGTATATGATGATAAATTAAAGCAATTAAGATTAGATCCAGAAATTATATTTTAACCTTTGAATAAATTTATAGTTCTTTAAATTATTGCTGCATTATTTTACACAATCACTTTTATTAGTATTTTATAACTTTTATGAGTCTTTGCTTGCAGGCATCACGACCAAGTTTCAGCCAGTTTGTTTCTTCTGTGGGGATACTGAAGTGGACAGCACATCGCAGACTGTGCAAGACTTGAGAAAAAACTATAGCATTGTCAGACCTATTTGTGGAAACTGCATACCAAGAGGCATTCAGCCTAAAGTTCGAAATGCTTTGAAATTGAATAAAAAGTGATCATGGAAATTAAAGTTGACAAAAAAAATGTGTTTTTTAATTTTTATTCAGTCAATTTAAATACTATTTGGTTAAGGTTCCAATTTTTTTTTTTCGACCACCCAACGTATATTTTGGTGGCAAAAAATCATAAACCAAAAAAAATAAAAACTTTGGCCTAATGCATGTAATTTTCAAAGACAGAATAAAAGCAATATGAATATAAATATGTGAGTAAACATAGTTGAGAGAAATTTGATTCAAGTACAATAGCTACAATACCCGCAACGTTATTCTTGACATTCCTATCGTGTTCTATTGTGCGTGTATCCTATCCTATCGTGCGTGTATCGTGTTCTATCGTTTATCATGTCAAGAATAACGTTGCGGGTACTGTATAATGCAGATCAAGCTTTTCAAATGTACATGTCATGCTTGCAAGGTAATAACTTTCAAAAAACAGTATGCAAATAACAGATACACAACTAAAATACAAAACTAAAACTGAATTGTTTTATTTAATTTTCAAAACAAAACCAAAAAAAACACACACACAAACAGGAAAGAAAGAGAAAAAAAGTGAATAAATGAATATATTGAAGAAAAAACGAATAAAATGAAGAATATGATAAAGAGAAATAAGAACTATAAAATCTTACTTATTAAAAAGAAATTAATTATGAGTTTTAAATCTCTTATGAATAAGATATGAATTAAAATGGCCTGATCACATCTTTTATTTTTTATACAATCATGCATATACCAATATCTAAATGCATGTACATGTATATAGCAAATATCAAATCTATTCAGAAAGAAATGTATAGATTACCTTTTTTGTTCATTTCAATCTTTAGGTATATTTGCTGTTCCTAGAGATCAGTGCATTGAACAGTACCACAGAGCAGTGATGACATTCAGCAGAAACTATCCGTTCCATAATCTTCAGGAAATCCACTTTGTTGACAGAGATTCTTCAATGGTTGGCGCAATACAGGAATTATTCAAACAGAGAAGATCATCTGGTTATACACCAGCCAATCAAAAAGCTCAGCTCACAAATGATGACAAACTTTCATCCATCTACAAGAAAGATCAGTTAAATGAGCAATCTTCAAGCACTGATTCCATTATAAATGTCTCGGATGGATTTCTCATCAAACTACATTTAGGAAATATTGCAGATGCCGTGACAGATGTCGTAGTGTGTCCACAGGATGAAAATTGTTTATCAAATGGTCAAATTGCTAAAGCAATTTTTGGAATGACTCCTGATAAATTCAGTAGTAGTCAAAGAAAAAAGAAGGTTGGTGATATTCTGTCACAAAACCTCCCTGGAAATTCCCCATGGAAGATGATTATCCATGCTGTAACACCTAGGTGGACTGGTGAATCTGCAAAGACCCCACAGAATTATGAAAAGACATTGAATATGATGGTCCAAAAAATATTGAAAACTGCTGATGATGCAAAGTTCTCATCAATAGCCATTCCCCTCCTAGGTGCAGGTAAGTGTTAAAAACATTGTTAATACCCACAGTGTCATTTTAATTAAATTAATGAAAATTAACGGTAATGAATTATAATTATCAGAACTATAATTAACATAACATTTTCAGGATATTTATGTTTCTCTTGAGATATTTGATTGGCTAATATGCTCAGGTAGCCATATATTGATAACAGAAACTTAATGTGCCCATCTCACATTTTGTGCCCTTGATTCTTTAACATTTTTAGCTCACCTGAGTTACAAGTTCAAATGAGGTTTTCTGATCACCTGTTGTCTGGTGTTCATCTGTCTGCTTTTCCATTTATGCCAGTTTTGGGATAAGAGCTCTTCTGTGTAGGAAGTGTATTTAGTGGAACTTTGAATGCCTAAGTGGGACAGAGTGAACCTGCAGTCTATAGTGAGGAAGACAATACAATGCATTAAAAATGTCTTCTCTTAAAATATTTAAGCTGAAGAAATACAAAATACAATGAAAAGAAATATTTTATTAAAGTGAAAACATAAAAACAATGTTATATTTGCAAGTAATATCCTGGATATGATACATGAGCAATGAAAAAAACATGATATAATAAAATTCCTTGTATTTAATAAATTACTCTTTGAATATTTATAATTATACTTAATAGTTTGTGTATATTCATTGAATTTGGGCGATGAAACTGCATATTAGAAACTTGCTGAGCGCATTCACTTTTGCAGTGATGAATATTTGTCCCATTCCGCATGTAAACAAATTATTTCATGCCTTACTATGTACGAGAGTTTTCCCAAGGGAAAACACTTGGATGTATCTTAAAACCAGCATTTAAATTGATCTGCGTCTATCTTGCGTTAAGAATTGAATTTTTTTTTAGCATCTTCATAATTACCATTCCATTTAATTCTTTTCAAATTTGGTGTGAAACATCTTTATGACAAAGGGCCCCGGACATATAAATTTTAGGATTCCTGCACCCTGTGGCATAAGGGGCATGGGCAAAAACTGCAAAAGACTGACCAATTTTCAAAAATGTTAGAAAAACTAAATGCATCATGATGTAGAACAGATATGCCTCTACCAAATTTGTAAATTTCATGATCCTCAGGGTAGAGGTACTTACCTTGGGACTAGTGATTATACTAATGACTAATACCCAAGTGACCAATAAGACCTGTTGGCCTTATGTTGACTTATTTCTGAACCAATTTCAGCTGAGCTTGAATTAATTTAAAGTATCCTTAGGTAAAGAGGATTTAAAATACAAACTGTATGGTGGGGTTTTTTTCTGCGGGACTAAAATTTTGCAATTTGCTGGCTCAAAGGTATGGTAATAGTTTTAGCATAATCAATTTTGGTAGACAAGCAAGAATTATCTCTCTTGCAAATACTGAGGTCGCAATTGGGTGCATATTTGGCGAGTGAAATTTTGGTGGAAAGCTATCTAACCACTAAGATAAGCCAAATTTATCACCCTGCAGAAAAAAAAAACGCTATATGGTATGTAATTAATAAATAATGAAAATATGGTGGCATATTTTTGTTAAAATTCTTCTCAAGAACCCTAGACCAGAAAAGACAAGTCTTATGTAAATGCTTTTTTGATAAGTGTATAGATTCAAAATTGTCCAAATCATAGTCCCAGGGGATAGCTAGGTCATCAGGAGCCATAATAGGGAATATATGAGCAAAAATCTTCTAAAATCTTTGCAAGAATAGCAGGGCCTTGATTAGTCACAGTAATATGCAAACATCCACAGGTATTGCAGAATCAAGTTTTCAATAGCACATTTTCGAGTTAGTGCCGGAACGCGTGTTTATTCTAGATTTTATATAACGTGATCGCGTGATTTCAAGATTTGGTTACTTCCGGTAAAATAGCATCTGTTGGGAAGAAACGAAGGGATCAAAAGCAAGATACTACTGCTCAGAGTGAGGACTCGTGGAAGATGGGAAAGTATGGTTATACGAAAAAATTACATTCTACCCCTTTCTGGCACAGACAAAAAATCCAAAAAGCGTGATTAAAGTTGATGAAACAAATAGATTATGACCCTTCAAAACATCATGGACTTGTACTAGTTATAGACTGTACTCCAAACCCTTAGAAAAAAGAATGGCATTAAATTTCCATTACTTTTGTAGTTTTATTCTGACCATTGAAAGAACAGTGTTATACCAGTATCACAAATTCAAATAAAACTAGCAATACAATTCTAACCTAGAAAAAGCATTGATTTTCCAGTTTTCATTGAAAATACAGTGAAACTCCATTGAGACTCAATTGAAACCTCATTGAAATACGCGAATTATGTAAATGAGCTTGAACCAGTGATTTTCCAGTTTTCATTGAAAATGCAGTGAAACTCCATTGAGACTCAATTGAAACCTCATTGAAATAAGCGAAATATGTAAATGAGCTTGAGCCAGTTAAATGACATCAAAATTAACTGTAAAATCAATGGAAAAATAAATAGTTCATAAATATACATTAAAAATCCATTGAAATTTTTTTTTTTATTTACTATTAACAGGAAAACTGCTTAATAAAATTTTGTTGACAATGTAATGAAATACAAATATAACAATAAAGAAAAACAGAATCAATTTTTGTTTTCACAACCCACTACAAGTCAAATTATTTTGTACTTGGCATTTGAAATACCAATAAAACAAATTTCCACATGTGTGCCAACTCATGTTCTATGCAAACTCATGAATTGTACAAAATAGAATGAAGCAAAAAACACATACATAGAAAGTTGAAAAGCAAATGATACATGATCAGGTAAATGCACATTGTTTTTGCTGCTTATTCTACAACATTGTTTAAGAAAATATAAAACTGGACTTGAACATTCAACAGTTGATCACTGCCATCAACAAAATGATGAAAGCATACATCAAAATGTATTATGTCATAAATGCAATTTTCTTTCACATTTTTACATTTTCTTGGTGTATTCCTCTAAAGCCTGTTTCTTCAAGTTTATGTCCGTTTCCCGTTGCCTGACCGACCTGGACTCAAAACCCCCCACTGCTTTTAAATTCCGGAACAAAAATTGTTTCTGGTCCAATCTGGATCTTACTATGCCCGAAATGGCTGCTTCCATTGGAGCAACAAGCACGAGTGTGCTACAGTTAACATTTAAAAAATGTTGGCACAACAAGGAAAAGTCCATTTTGCAGATTTCATGTCTAGTACACGTCCTATAAATTCAATGTAACACTGAATCAATCAATTTCGGGCTTCTGGCAATGTCCAAGCATTTTCTTTTTATGAGGGGTGTGGCATTATCACATTTGAACTGCTTTTGTAAGTATTCTGTAAAATAAAAAGGTTTCGTTTAAGTTTAAGGAATTAGAGATAACGAGATCTTCGAGCTGTAGTGAACTGCAGTAATTACTCCACACACACAGATATATATATATATATATATATATATATATATATATATATATATATATACACTAGTTATCAAGACAACTGACAGTGCCTCTAGGGGCCATATATATATATATTATTATTATTTATTATTTTATTCATTTATAAAGCACAAAATTACATATAGTTTCTATGCGCTGTACAATGTTTGTGCTAATAATCATTGATAATACACCAATAAAAGACCCGCAAGAGCTATAAAGAAAATGATAAAACAATAGAAAGAATTTAAATAAAACATAGTAGTAAAATGACAGTGGTTGATTTTGACTTGACAAGATACAATATCGTAAATCCATGAACAGATCAGATATTTCATGTGTATTATTGTTATATTAATAGCTTAATAAATTCTAAAGGGGAAAAGCTTATCTATTGACTTGAGGGCAAAATTTGTAAAATACTATAGAACTTATCAGTGAAGAAACTTTTTAAAAATGCAGCCTGTCCGAAGACAACAACTGTATCTCAAATTGTGTCAATATCCCAAATTTAATATTGAATATGATTTAGGATTCATAGTCTACTAGCAGTATAGTATTCTATTTGCTGTCGAGTGTGCTGCCAGATATGTCGGAGTAAAATAATGCAGCAACAAGTCCAAGTCCGGCGCCGCCTGGTAATCTTGCTCGCATCTATTAACAGGTTGTAGGATTCATCAAGCTTAATCTACAAAAATAAAAAATAAAATAAAAGAAGAATCATAAGACGAGTATTTTTCCCCACATTTATGTAACATGTAGATCTAGTTCAATTGTAGTCAGGACAGTCTAGAAATATGTATTTTCAAAAATATATTATGTATATTACACATTGTGATGTTTCATAAATCTAAATTGTCAACGTTATTTACCGTGGTCGTTCCAGAAATCAGGTGGGACATTTCCACTGTCATATTTAGTTAAATCATACCGGGCCGCGTGTTGTGTTTTGCCAAAATTGGGTTACATTCCTGTCGCTTCGATCGCGAAGAGCTTAGTGTTTGTTATTTATATTGTACACCCTTACAGATAAAACTGCCGACTCCTAAGATCTAATTAAGAAACACATCTTTAATCTCGATATTTTCGTCTAACGACATCCATGTAAATCATCGCAGTGAATTGAAATCTGCGCTATGTTTTACTTCCCTCTCGAGACGTTACCATTGCCGGTGAAGGGCTGCAAAATTTAGGCCCCCGCACTATAATTTATTGCATAGTCTATATAGAGAAGGATCAAATTCGTGACAGGCCCATGTGATTGCACTTGAAATTTATACGAAAGAAATGCTTACCTTTGTTCACACACATCGTAGTCAACATCACGTCTCTGAATCCAACTCTCCTCCCGCCCCGCGCATCATCAAGTAGCTACATTTTGTCACAGTCTCTATACAACAAGTTGAAAGTTGTGAATGTTTGTTTGCATTTTGCAACCGATTCACTTCTTAGAATGGACCACTTCTATTTTCCTGTCATCGGTATAATATATCGCTGCAAACATGTTGATCAAATATATTCACTCGTCCAACACTCCGCGTTGAAAGAAATTCAAATGCCTTAAATGACGTCATGTGGAGTCTGCGCGATCAGCATCCTGAAGAAGCGAGAGGATCAACGGCGGATCCAGGAATCGTGTCGAAAGAAACAGCCGATTTACCGATATCTATTTAATCTACTGTTTTTTTCAGAGGGGGGACCTACCAGATTTTAATATTCTCGATATCGACTTCTTTGAAAATCATATAGCGTAGCGTGTGTTTAAGAGAGAGAGAGAGAGAGTCACTTAATACATGGGGCCAATACTCATAACCTCTACCTAATCTTCCCACTCACTACTACAAAAATAAAAAAGAGTGGCCAGGGGAGGGGGGAGCCACCAATTATAAAGTACGTTGCATTGGGGGGGGGGGGGTTACTACGTTGATACGCAGCATCATTTTGAATGAGGGGGGGGGGGGTGTCGTGTTTTTGAGAATTATTAACTAGGATTTTTTTTTTTTAAATTACGGGGGGGGGGTTTAATTATTTTGGTGTCAATATTCATTCATAACTTCAAAAACGTTTACTTACATAAGGTATATGTTCCGTGTGACCTTGACCTTTCCAAAATGACCTTGGTCCAAAAGTCCCTGTCTCAGGGAAAATTTGTGATCAATTATATCAATATCAATTTCTGATGAAAGGTTTAGAGGATGGAAACTTTTATATAACTTTTAGATTGACTAGACTAAGATATGCTTCACCATTGAAAACAGAAAAACTGTAATAGAAATTAACTGGTGTAACAATGTATATTTATAGCATTGATTATCGAGTTTTAAGAAAAACTTGTGTTTCACTGGTAAATTTAAGGTATTGAAAGTACATTTATCCAAAAACAGGTATTTCAATGGTCATGAAATAACTGTTCTAATGAGCCCCAAAAGCAAATCACTGATAAAATACTGGTATTTCAATGATAACTGCTATTTCAATTGATTTTCAATTTTATTTCAATGGAAAATTTCCAGTTATTTTGGCTAAGGGAACACTTCGTAGATTGAAAGCCTACAAAGGAAAACCCTTACCTGACTGTTTGCCTAAAACAACTATAAACAACCTTTGAAGTTGAAAAGTACGAGTTCTTTCGACAAGCCGGACGTCGAGCCATCCATCTCACAGTAGCATGACCTGGTTTGTAATTTATATTTTACAAATTAATTCAATGACTGTTCACTATTCATTCTCATACATGTATATATATGCATTCTGAAAATGTTTATAAAGTTTGTTCAACAAATTATAAACAAATTGCATTAGACATAGTGGAACACTGCGAAAAACAGTGTTGATGGTGCTAGGAGGGGGGGGGGGGTCTCAATTTTATATGCGAGGAAATAGACTCACTAGATACTATATTTGGGTAGCAACCTAATGGAGTGTAATATTAATGCTTTCATTTAAAGCTTTATTTAACCTAAATGCATCAGTAATGTTTCGTTTGGTATAAAAACGTTTTTGAAATCAGAACAACAACAAACCCCCCCCCCCCTTCTTTTTCAAGTGAAGTAGAGACAAATGCGGTGTCGAGGTGCCGCCCCCTTGGTTGCACATTAAAACACTGGTATTATGTTTAAAAATATTCAGTACAGCCACGAAATAAATTTTCATTATTCTTTTTCCAGGTATCGGAAACTTTGTTTTAGTGATGATAATTATTCCACTAATCGCAAGTATATTGGTTTCTTGTCACCTCGAAACATGAAGAAAACAGCTGAAATGGAAGTACAGACAGATATAAGAATGGAAGAAATGACAGAGCTCCTGGATTTGAAGTCGAAATCCTAGAACCCTGATGTTGTTTGTCCAGAGAGTCGCGTGTACATCCAGTGACGGGAGCGTGAAACAGCATACTGGAGTGTCATTGAATATTTGCACTTTCCATTATCGCAACAATAGATTCTAGATCGCTACAAACGATTAGAGAATAATCATGAAAATGTGGGAGCCTTTTTTATAAAGTGTATTATAATTTGATGATAGAATGTTGTCATTTATGTTCTATTGAACCGTTATGCACTGGAAAATTGAACGTGTTTTAAGTTTCAAATGCAAACTAGTGCTACCGTAATTTCAAATAAAGTTTATTATCTATCTTCTAATTTGTTTTGAATATTTCTTAGATTGATTATATTTACCCTCTTGGAATACTTTAATATCAGTTGCTTGGATTTTATTACCAATCCATGATCAATTCGTAACATAAAAATGACAGTGGTGATGTTCAAATGTTCATGATGATAATAAAACATAGCCAATCAGAGTACAAAAATGCTAGTTTTGAAATATCAAGACAATTTGCAAAATGATCAACAACAGTTCCTACAAAAACGAAAGCAACTAAACAGCTGTTGGGAAATGAGAAATTACGATATACAAAAACATGAAAAATCAAATATATGTTGATGATTGAATGACATGATACCACAATGGGAATGATATCTGACATGGTGTGATAGTTTGAATGTCTGAAATTGGCTGAAAATTCAGACACTTGTTCCATGTGATGAAATGACTAATTAATCCCGTTCCCGTTTTCTTCGATGTTAAATCAGTGGTGGTTGAAAGTAAAGTTTTAGCCAAAATACTCAGCCATTTGGGGTAAGAAATCGTGAGTTTTTACTTGCATTATTTTTTAATTTGTGGTGAAAGGTGGGAGGACTGTTGGAACACCCCCCCCCCCCTCTAAATCCGCCACTGGCGAAGTGCATCAACAGTTCTTCTGGTACTTACTGGACAATTGGTTCAATATTACTCGACCGAATCACATTTTACCAGACCGAAATTCTATAGACAAATTAAAACACTTTGTTTAATATAATTTTATTCACGACAATGTTCAAGTGGTATTACCTCTCAGTTCCACTGCAATCTCGCACAACTCTGGACTAACTAAATTAATTTTTCTACAAAAGAAACAAGATATACCCCTCGATCCGAAAAAAAAACACAACCTAAGATCTGTCACTTTCCATTAAAAAATCGATTAAAAAAGTTATCTCTATCATTTTGAAACTTGACGTTTTAAAACCGGAAATGCCTAGGGCTAACCAAATCTGAGGGCGCGTGTAAAATTCGGGTAAAAACGGTGTTCCGGCAGTAACTCGAAAATGTGCTATTTGTGGACCGGGGGTGGGGGTGAAGGGAGGCACAATAGAGTATTAAAGTTTTACTTGAGAATATTTAATATAATGTTTTTAAAGCTCTTCTTCCCATGAACAGCTAGACCATGATTAATCATATAAATGCATTCTGAGAGAGTAGTAAGTAAATAAAAGAGTTAGAATTTCACAAGCCAACATTGGGATGCCATTTTGTATAATGATCTACCGCTGTACTGTAATATATCTCTTCTGTTGTGAGGGGATGATAATTCATCAATCTATTAGAAGATTGCAGATACCAGAGCTGTACCACAATATCAGCCCTAATTAAGTTCTGAAGTTAAGTAGCCCAGGTTAAACATTCGCCGTGCCCATTTCATAAATACCACTACCTGCTTGTTGAATTTTAAAGGGACTGATTCACGGTTTCCCCCCAAATTTTGTTTTTCACTTTAAATGATCAAAATCTACAGTCTAATATGTTTTAGAAGGTTTCACAAAAAATTTAGGTTATATATCATAACAGAAGCTCAATATAGAGAGTTTATTATTTGCTTTGAAAGCAAATATTGAGGTGTGTTATTGTTTATGAAGTTTTGAAATAAATGGATATTGATCCAAGTTTATTATATATACATGTATTATATGTCAAGTATACTTTAGGTAAAATGTGTCATTTAAAAGTTAAAATTTGTGATTGTACAAAATGAAGATGCTTTAAATTACAAAATTAATGTTTCACTGGTTTGTTTGTTTACATAAAAAGACTTGAGTCTTTGTTTACATAACACTGTATCAAAGCTAAAATATTGCTCTTATCCTTGCATTCAGATGGTCCAAATTTTGGTTGTCAACATTAAATGAGTTATATTTTTAATTTTTAACATCAAAAATGAAAAATATTTCTTTTGAAAAACATGAACCAATCCCTTTAAGGGCCTATTAAGTATTAGATTTTACTAGCTATGGCTGACTGCTAAGCAACATCCATGTGTTATTGCTATAACATACAATGTATATTGCATGTATATTGACCTCATGCATGAGAATAATTCTAAACATAGATGGACTATATCTATATAATGTATGTTTGAAATCTTGGTCAAAATGTGAATTATATTCTTCCCTAGGTGTTGGAGATTACCAAACACCAATGGAAACATGTGCGCGGAATTTCTACAAAGCCGTTAAAGCAGCACACTCTGAATTGATAAACCTTAAAGAAATACAACTTGTGCTGAAAGATGAAGCTGCAGAGAAGGCATATCTGGACATTTTTGAAGACGGGGGCTTTCAAATTATTCCTAAAACTGGGCAGTCAATGAGTACTAAAGATTGGGGCAAAACAATAAAAGGCTCCAATCTATCCAAAGAACAAGAAAACTGCTGCATCTGCATGGATTTACCAAAAAAACCAAAACGGTTACAAAAATGTGGTCATATCTTCTGCAAGGACTGCATTGAACAGTATTTTGAGTACAAGCCAGCATGTCCCAGTTGTGGCGAGTTTTATGGCAAAGTGATGGGAGATCAGCCTCCAGGGTCCATATCAATGAAGAAAGTCTACCATAGATTGGAAGGTTTCTATGACTGCAGTAGCTGTATCGTTGTGACATACTCATTTCTCAATGGATCTCAAGGGGTGTGTTAATATTTTAGAATTTAATCTGGTATTGCTTACCCATACTACAAATGTTTTTTAATAAGAAGTACAATATTTATTGAGTCCTTCAACTTCTTTTATAACATATTTCAGGGGACAGCTAAAAAATATAGGTTATAAATGATTGCCATTTCTGGTTGCCATTTTGAATTCCAATGGGATTTCAATCCCAACATTAAAAATTGAATACCAGTTAGAAAGGTATAAATGACAAGTACACCTCTTTAGTGGTCTTCCAAGGTTACAGGTGGAAAAAAAAACACCCAAAAAACAAGCTTGTCAAATTATGGACACTACATTATCAGGAATATATAAATTGTTAAGCGACTAGGGCTTACAAATTGACACTTGTTATGTAACATGTGGAACTTCATTATGAGAAGATACTGTATCAGTGATTTTTAGGTCATCTGAGTTTACTCAGGTGACCTTTTGCAATTGGTCAGTATCCATATTTGTCCATTGTGCGTTATCAATTGAACATTTTTTGCTTCATGATAACTACTTTTCCAGTTATTTTAGAATTTGGTATTTTTAGGACAAGGGTGACATCAATTGTAAATTTCAGGACTCCTGCACCTCCAGGGCCTTATGGGTGGGGCATAACTGCCAAAAATTTGCCATTTTTCAAAACTCCTTCTCTAAAACTGCATATCTCTAAGGAAAACTAAATACATAGTGATGTAGAACAGGAAGGTTGTAAATTTTATGATCCCTAGTGAGTGGATAAGAGTTTCGGACTTCAGGGCAGGGCCAAACTTCGTATATGTAGTGTCTCTATGTAAACCATTCTTAAAAAATCTTTAATGTATATTCATACGAAATTGGAACTAAATAAATATTTAGGAGTAGGTAGTCATTTCAAAAAATTGTGAATATCATGATCACGGGGGGTAGGGGTTTTGGTTCCAAGACGGAGCCAAAATTATTATATAGTGATTATTGTCTTTATCATTTAAAACACTTTTAGCTCACCTGAGCTGAAAGCTCAAGTGAGCTATTGTGATCGCCTGTTGTCTGTCCGTCTGTCTGTCTGTAAACTTTTTACAATTTTGACTTCTTCTCCAGAACCACTGGGCCAATTTAAACAAACTTGGCCAAAAGCATCCTTGGGTGAAGGGCTTTCAAGTTTGTGCAAATGAAGGGCCATATCCCTTTCACAGGGGAGATACTCACAAAAATGCAAAAATAGGGTGAGGTCATTTAAAAATCTTCTTCTCAAGAACCACTTGGCCAGAAAAGCTGAGATTTACATGAAAACTTCCTGACATGCAGATTCAAGTTTGTTAAAATCATTACCCCCTGGGCTTGGATGGGGCCACAAGGGGGGTCAAAGTTTTACATGCAAATATATAGGAAAAATCTTTAAAATCTTCTTCTCAAGAACCACTGGGCCAGAAAAGCTGAGATTTACATGAAAGCTTCCTGACATAATGCAGATTCAAGTTTGTTCAAATCCTGGACCTGGGGATTGGATGGGGCCACAATAGGGGATCAAAGTTTTACATACAAATATATAGGAAAAATCTTTAAAAATCTTCTCAAGAACCACTGAGCCAGAAAAACTGAGATTTACATGAAAGTTTCCTGACATAATGCAGATTTATGTTTGTTATGTATCGTTGTCTGTCTGTAAACTTTTTACATTTTCAACTTCTTCTCCAGAACCACTGGGCCAAATATAACCAAACTTGGCCAAAAGCATCCCTGGGTGAAGGGCTTTCAAGTTTGTGCAAATAAGGGCCGAGACTTTTCAAAGGGGAGATAATCACAAAAATGCAAAAATAGGGTAGGGTCATTTAAAAATCTTCTTCTCAAGAACCACTGGGCCAGAAAAGCTGAAATTTACATAAAAGCTTCCTGACATAGTGCAGTTTTACATAACTAATAAATAGAAAACAATCTTTAAAAATGTTCTCCTTAGGAACCATTGGGCCAAAGAAGTTTAGATTTGCATGAAAGCTTCCTGACATAGTGCAGATTCAAGGTTGTAAAAATCATGGTCCCCGGGGTAAGATGCCCGGGGCCACAGTAGGGGATCAAAGTTTTTCATACAAATATATAGAAAAATCTTTAAAAATCTTCTTCACAAGAACCACTGAGCCAGAAAAGCTGAGATTTACATGAAAGCTTCCTGACATAGTGCAGATTCAGGTTTGTTCAAATCAATAGCCTCTGGGTGTAGGATGGGGCCTTAATAGGGGATCAAAGTTTTACATACAAATATAATGGGGAAATCGTTAAAAATCTTCTGATGAAAAATCACTGGGTCAGAAAAGTTTACATTTATATGAAAGTTTCCTGACATAGTGCAGATTAATTTTGTAAAAAATCATGGCCCCCGGGAGTAGATTGGGGCCACAATAGGAATCAAAGTTTTACATACAAATATATAGGAAAAATTAATCTTTAAATATGAGCCAAGGTGACTCAATTGAACGATATGGCCTATGGGCCTCTTGTTTAAGTTTGCTGATACAGTATAAAAACTAAATGCATATTAAGGAAAAGCAGGAAAGGATGTACCAATATAACTATATTGTGAATTTTGCAACCCAGGGTTTTGACTAGGACGTGTTAATCTTACATAATATTGTTTTATGTAAAGTCTTTCATCAGTACAATGTATAGTCACTTACGGGGGTATTTAAGTTTAAAGAACACGTACATCATGTTTTATACTGTTGCTGAAAATTAGAATGTGGCTTAGATATACCTGTATGCAGAACAGGAAATTTTTTCTAGATTCATTGCCCTTAAAGCTAGTGATACTTTTAACTAATACCCGATGACCGATCAGGCCTATGGCCTCTTGGTTTTTCCTATTAATTATATAGAGAAAAAAAATACTGGGAATTTGAAATCAATACTTTATAGAGCTAATTTATAACCGAATATTTTTATTACCAGTATAAAAAATTACTGTACCTTTTAAAAAAGCACGAAAAGCCAAAGATCTAATACTAGTGCATGTTAATTTGTATCAAATAAAGGATTCAGAGGATGAAAACAAATCACTTGATAGATGTACTTTTTTGTTTAGATTTTTAAGGGTATGATATTCATAATGTTTACAACAAAACTTGTATCAGTTCACACACCTAAATATTTGTTTGTTATCATCAATGTTTAGCCTGAGCATCCAAATCCTGGACGGCAGTACAAAGGAATAGTTCGCTCTGGTTACGTTCCTAACAACGAGAGAGGAAGGCTGGTGGCTAAGCTGCTCAACGTAGCATTCAGCAGACGATTGGTTTTTACTATTGGTCGCTCTCGCGTTACAGGCCAGGATGGAGTCATCACCTGGAATGATATACACCATAAAACCAGGCCCATTGGAGGACCAGAAAGGTGAGTAGTGTTTGGGGTTATTTTATGCGAGGGTTGTTTTTATTGGTTGAGGACTCTGATCATCATAAAACACATACTTGCAGGTTTGGGTATCCAGACAATACATATCTTGACCGCGTATTGGAGGAGTTGGCCGCAAAAGGAGTCACTCCAGACTCGGCCGATGATCCACTGGAATACAGCGAGTACTCAAAGTTTATAAAGTACTACGGCTAAATTGTCAAACAGAACCAGTAACAGCACTGAAAACCAACTGTATTTACAGTATCCAGATAGATGACTTCTTATTGGAATACAACTGATAATTCATATTGATTTATATGTATGATATTGATTTATATAATGATTTATATGAATAATGTTAATTTATATGAATAATATGAGAGTTTAAAAGCACTTAATTGTCCATGCAGTGAAATAATAGTTTTTGTTTTGTAGCATTATTTAGATATATATTTGTTAATCTCAGTAAATTCATGTAAAAAAAATTCTATTTGTTAACACCTTGTGAGAATAGAAAATTTGCCTAAACATATTCATCATTTTATTCTAATATGCTGTACAAATATTTTGTTGATTGTTCAGGTATTATTCATAATCCAAATTACATGTAATATATCGATCTTGGAGTAACATGACCGGCCAATATTCATAAAGTCAGAATTAAAAGTCTTTTACTGAAAATTAAGTTATGTAATTATGCATCAATGTGATGAGTAGTGATGGTGAGAGAAAACATATTTACATGTAAAAACAGGATTTTGGCATGATCCATTAAATGGCAAAGTTTTATGATATATTCATGCCTGAAATTCAGCCACCATCAATGTGAGCAGTTGCAAATGTTATTTTCAGCCAGTCTACGAGATCTTCGATTTGCAACACACAATATGGCTTAATTAGTGAACCTATTTTCTAACGTGCAGAAACGCACTGAATGATCATTGGCATAAACACATCATTTTATTGTAGTAATATGTTGTACAATATTTTGTTGATTTTCAGATATTTATGATATTGAGGACTTCTGGCAGTCTCAGAAATATCTTTCAATTTCAAATCAGGAGATATTAATATTATGATTTCTGTCTTGCAATATAGATAAAAGCTTAAAATTTAAATTTGACAAACTGAGAAATCTGTAAATCATGTATATGTTCATTCAATGTTGATTTATATAAATGTTTTAGCTCACCTGATCTTAAAGATGAGGTAAGCTTTTCAGATCAAAACGTTGTCTGTTGTCCATCCGTGTAAACTTTTCAGATTTTTTACTTTTCTCAAGAACCACAAGGTCAATTTCAACCAAATTTGGCACAAAACATGCTTGGGTGAAGGAAATTCAGGTTTGTAAAAATGAAGGATCATACCCCCTTCAAAGGGGAAGAAAATTCAACTGAAATATAGATGGGATGTTCAATTTTTTTTCTGAAGAACTACTGAATTAGAATATTAACATTTTACATTGGACTATATAGGAAATTTCTTTTTTGTTGATTATAGTTTGCTCATACATGTATCATGACACCCCCCCCCCCCCCCCAGCACCTTGTTGGGGCCACAGGAGGGAAGTGAACTATTGCATATATTATAGGAATATTTTTTTTAGAATAATAGTAGAGTTCAATTTGTCAGATTGATATGCAAGCATCCTCTGTAGTATAGATTTTTGGGTTTAGGTGGTTCAGAATCTTACACTGGAATATTATCAGGAACATTCTTCGAAAATAATCTTAAAAACCACCAAGATACCGTACATGTGTATGGTGAAATTAATATGTAAGAGTCCTTATAAAGTGTAGATGTAAGTTTGCTTGTTCACAATATGATGCATGGGGCCAGGATGGGGCTCCAGCAAGAGTTTCAAATTTTACATCGGACTGTATGGAAACCCTTAAAAATTGTCAACTTGGTAAGTAGGCATTCTCATGTAGTGTAGATTCAAATTTGTAACTATCATAGCTCCTTAGTTCAGGGTTTATGTTGGAAATGGAATATACTGGATAATTCTTTACTACAAGAAAACAAAACGTCAAATTAATTTGAGAGAACCCTTATGTATAGTGTAGATTCGAACTGCATCATGCATTGTATGACAAGGGTGAGGTCATATATTAAAGTGGAACCTAATGATATGAATAATTATTATGAATATTTTTCTGATTTTTTTTTTTTTACTTCTTATTGTATCTTTTTAATGTAAAGCGCTAATTGGAGATTTTAAATTGATTAGAGGGCTATGCCAATGCTGGGTCGAATCCTTTATAAGGGTGCAATACAAATTTTAGTATTGTATCATTACAATTTGTAACGACACCGACACCACAATATTTAGGAAATGTGAATTCAACGATTTCTTATTATATCTTGATTATAATGAATATTTAACTGATGAATAAATTATTTCATGAAGCATGTACATCATACACTGTACCATGATGGGTTTTTTTAAAACAGTTTTTAGCTCACCTGAGCTGAAAGCTCAAGTGAGCTTTTCTGATCACCCGTATTCCGGCGTCCGTCCGTCTGTCCGTCTGTAAACTTTTCACATTTTCAACTTCTTCTCAACAACCACTGGGCCAATTTCAACCAAAGTTGGCACAAAACATCCTTAGGTAAAGGAAATTCTAAATGTTAAAATAAAGGGCCAGGCCACCTTCCAAGGGGAGATAATCAAGAAAAGGTAAAAATAGGGTAGGGTCATTAAAAAATCTTCTTCTCAAGAACCACTGGGCCAGAAAAGATGAAATTTATATGAAAGCTTCCTTATATAATGCAGATTCTAAATTGTTAAATCATGGCCCCCGGGGGTCAGATGGGGCCACAATAGGGAATCAAAGTTTTACATACAAATATATAGGAAAAATCTTCTTCTCAAGAACCACTGAGCCAGAAAAGCTGAGATTTATATGAAAGCTTCTTTATATAATGCAGATTATAAATTGTTAAAATCATGGCCCCCGGGGGTCAGATGGGGCCACAATAGGGAATCAAAGTTTTACATACAAATATATAGGAAAAATCTTTAAAAATCTTCTTCTCAAGAACCACTGAGCCAGAAAAGCTGAGATTTATATGAAAGCTTCCTGATATAGTGCAGATTATAAATTGTTAAGATCATGGCCCCCGGGGGTTGGATGGGGCCACAATAGGGGGTCAAAGTTTTACATACAAATGTATAGGAAAAATCTTTAAAAATCTTTTTCCCAAGAACCACTGAGCCAGAAAACCTGAGATTTATATGAAAGCTTCCTGATATAGTGCAGATTATAAATTGTTAAGATCATGGCCCCCGGGGGTTGGATGGGGCCACAATAGGGGGTCAAAGTTTTACATACAAATGTATAGGAAAAATCTTTTTCCCAAGAACCACTGAGCCAGAAAACCTGAGATTTATATGAAAGCTTCCTGATTCAGTACAGATTCTAAATTGTTAAAATCATGGCCCCCGGGGGTTGGATGGGGCCACAATAGGGGGTCAAAGTTTTTTAGGGTTTTCTGTTGTTTTTTTTATATAGTGCAGATTCAAGTTTGTTAAAATCATGGACCCGGGGATTGGATGGGGCCTCAAGGGGGGCATCAAAGTTTTACATACAAATATATAGGAAAAATCTTTTTAAATCTTCTTCTCAAGAACCACTGAGCCAGAAAAGCTGAGGTTTATATGAAAGCTTCCTGATATAGTGCAGATTATAAATTGTTAAGATCATGGCCCCCGGGGGTCGGATGGGGCCACAATAGGGGGTCAAAGTTTTACATTCAAATATATAGGAAAAATCTTTAAAAATCTTCTTCCCAGAACCACTGAGCCAGAAAAGCTGAGATTTACATGAAAGCTTTCTGATATAGTGCAGATTCAGGTTTGTTAAAATCATGCCCCCCTGGGGTAGGATGGGGCCACAATAGGGGATCAAAGTTTTACATACAAATATATAGGGAAAATCTTTAAAAATCTTCTTCTCAAGAACCATTGGGCCAAAGTAGTTCACATTTACATGAAAGCTTTCTGACATAGTGTAGATTCAAGTTTGCAAAAACCATGGCCTCCAGGGGAAGGTTTGGGGCCATAATAGGGACTACGGTTTTACATGCAAATAGATATGGAAAATCTTCTGATGTGGACCAAGGTGACTCAGGTGAGCGATGTGGCCCATGGGCCTCTTGTTTTAGTTGGAAATATTACTTCTTTACACAATAAACAGTTCAAACGAATGTATTATTTGTAATTTTTTCTTTGCCTATCTCTAGACAGGATTGTATTGGTACAGCAATGTCGGTCTGTCCAGGTTTTCTGCACATTTCTCTCATATGCTTGCACAGATCGATTTTTATGGAAATTGTAAGTTACTAAAACCGACAGTTATGGGGCTTTTTGGTATCTGGGTAGCGCAGAGGTAGCACTCTCACGTCTCACTGTTGTGACCCTGAGTTCGAACCCCATGATCGGCAGTGGTAGTTTGAGGTCGCCCGCTCCGACACGTGGGTTTACTCCGGGTAATCTGGTTTTTTCCCACATAATAACCCCCTAGTGCCAACATCCGTACATCAAAAGGACCCCATTGGAAATTTTAAAGCTTTGGAGATTTGATGGGTTATCCTTGGTATTCATGTATGCATATTTGTATGTAATTATGTATCAAATAAACAGTTATTTACCTATGTATTTATTTTTGAACAGTATGGGGAGACCATGCATGGTTTGTCTGTCTAACTCCTGGCACAGCTAGGTTTGTATCAATTCATGCAGTGTTACTGCATAGATTTTGAAGATATACATATTAGGGGCAAGATCGAAAACCCACAATTTTAAGACCCCCACCCCCCTTAAAACTAAATATGAATGTTGAAACTAATCGATTAACAAGTAAAAACATATGAGTATAAATAACACTGTATACCTTTTCTACTGTTTATTCACAAATGAAAGTGTACATTTTGTGCCTAACATATCCATTGTGAAGTCAAATATTTTAACATTCTTGGCTTTTAATTGATATATTCCTATTGCTACTCTCTTTACTTTTTCAAAGTTTTGGAATTGAGTGGATTTTAAAAATTGCAGACTGTCTTCATCTGTGGTTGATCAACTCCACAGATCCCCCTCGAAATAATCGATGAGACGAGTCTTCTTTGAATTGAAGTAAGACTGAGTACTGAATTCAGTCGGTTGGTTTTTTTTCAATTGCATTAAATCACTGAACGAAAAACTCCTTGATGATTGGTTGTCATCTTCTTTTCAAAGAGCGTCGAAGGTCCATTATCCCATTGGTTTCCATGTCAGAGTATTGAAAATTAGATATCACTATTGATGGGTCAATACCTTACAAGAATGAATGTGCGTGATACCATGACAACTTTATGGAAATTATCAAAAGAGATACTGTCTATTATTATTTTTATTTTATTTTTGTTTTGGCTGTAAAGACCTATGATGACCAATATTCGTTTGTTTGTTGACTCCTTGGCAACCATAGCAATAGGACTTTGTGTCGAATGTGGATGTTTCCCTAACATTCCTTAACTTAGGAATCTGAGAATTGATATGTGGTCATCCAATGAAAGACCAAGATAACTTACAGTGATCAATCTTATAACTCCTATAAGCAATACAAAATAGAGAGTTGGGAAAACATGGACCCCTGGATATATCGGAGGTGGGATCAGGTGCCTACGAGGAGTAAGCATCCCCTGTCGCCCGTCACACCGGCTGTGAGCCCTATATATTGATCACGGATCTCCATCGCCGCATTTTCAAAATCAATAGGGGTGTAAGCTACAATTATTCTTAGAAGGTAAATAACCCTCGAGGTACTCCCACAAACAATTCAAATGTTTTACAGTACTATTGACATGTCGTACAGGAATTGAAGAAAATCAAAATCCTTGCCACATGCTCATCTTCAATGCCCATACAAACACTCTGTAAAATGAGGTTTTCACTTGAAAACAACCCGGGGAGGGGGGGGGGGGTCGCCGGACAGATTATGTACTCTCCATATAACATTAAATTTCAAATAAAAATGGCAAAACTCCTGCAAGAGAGGTCAAAATGAATCAAAATTGCAACATGATCTAGAGTGACCCACAAATAGCTACATAGCAAGTTTCAGCTTAAATTGTGACAGATAAATGGAAAAAGACAAACCAAAAAAATGGGCTTATAAAAGGATTTTTAAAAAATACCAGTTATTCCGCCCTATCAACTTTGATGAATCGGACAAGTAGATGTACTCTCCATCTGGCCCGTTTTCGCGGGCAAATTTTATTTCTGTGTGGGGGAGGGAGTGTGTGCATGCACAAAATTAGCCTTATTTGTGAATTACTATCATTAAGTGCTTAAAGAGAAGATCGCCATTCTCTTCATCGGGAAAGAGCCTTATCAAAATTATAGAATCAGAAGTCCCTCGCCGGCATCCATATTGTGAACCTAGCAGGAAACAGCTACTTTCGTTTGTAAAAAGTCCAGGTAAATATTTAAATTCCATAGTTTTAACCTTTCCTCCCACTATTTTTTATAGATAGACTTCTTGCCTTTCTAGTTACAAAGGAAACCTTAGAAGTTTCAGGATAAAAAAATATTTCAAGCATCTGTCACGTAGGCCTACTGCGATTAAAATTAAAATTTCAGGCCAAAGATTGCAAACTTTCGGGTACCCGTAAAATTGGAAGGAAAACAAATGAACCGAAACGCAATACATGTATAACAAATCTCCAAAAGTTACTGTGATGGTCATGGATCACAAGTACGAAAGCCAATTACATCTAGTAGTTCTATCATGAGGGGAAATGCTCGTAATTATTTTGTTACTAAAAGAAATCAAAGTACTGAAAGTACTGAAAAGCGCTAAGCTGACTTCATGAATTCTTTCTGAAATGTTAATGAGCAGGAACAACAGAAGAAGTCTATGTATTACTCTTTATTTTCGCACAACTAAATGATACATTTTCTGTCAGGAAATCACAAATATGGATGGAAAACAATGTCCTGAAACTTCACCATGTTGAAATATAAACTTTATATGACGTTGTTAAACTCTGGTCACTATGATAATTTTGGTCTTTTCAGGAACAAAATCCCTGTCCTTGGATTATGAAATTTACAATTTTGGTAAATGACACCTGCTCCTTTTAAATTTCTATTTAATCAGAATTTAGTATCAATAGCATGAAAGACGATGTTATTGAAGTGTTTTACACATAAACATTTTATACCCATAAACTTTAGAAGATATCTTATAACTTTTATAAAACATCGTAAAAAAATCATGAAATACCTTTAAAGAGAAATAAATGTAAAAACAGCGTGTCATACACCTAAGATGGTAATGATGATGTCGCAGCTCAACTGCTGAGAATTTTATCACTAGGTGACGGTCATTAATGGATATACAGATATCATATATTTATTAGAAGAAAGCTGACACTGTGTATCGATGAATTTTATTTAGATCCAAAGATGACATCTGGCGAGTTTTGTAAAGATTTCAAAGTAAGTCTTCGCATTCGGACAGAGAACTCCAGTTCCAGAAGACGAGTGAGAGACATCATTGGAGAGTTTGATTTTACCTATGCCATATCACCTCCAATTATGCAGTTCATTTTCACGGAGGATTTTAACACATTTAAAAATTACATGCAAAACAATGGTTACTCATTAGATGGAAGTAAAAGTCCAATAGAAGTAACCAAGATTTCCGCAAAACGTACATTAGAAAATATCGAGGTACTTGGTGATGAATTATGTGATGTTATTTCTTGTTTCACGATTGGTTATGACATCAGGACTATCGCTGTTCTTTCTGGAATGGATGGATCTACTTTTGATAGCCTCCTGTCTTCCTTCGATCTTGCAGTTAAGTGGAACAAGGAGAACAATTGTTTGTGCATATGTGGGAAACATTTGCAGGTTGAAAAGGCGTATCAAGAAATTCAAGAAAAATACTCAGAACTGTGGACATACTCCAAAGATGCATTCATAGATGTGAGTAATACTAGCATAATACATGTGAAATGTACAATTTGATTTGATGCTAGTAGTTCTTAATTTTGAAAGGGTGTTGCAAGTCTTTTGAACGTCAACTTGAGTCTTCTTGGCAAGTTTTACTGGATATTCATATGCATCAAATCACAGCGAAATATGGACTCATAAAATCTTTCACTTGCAAATAAGACATCTTTTTCATTATTCTGGAAAAAGGTAAAAAAGAAATCATATAATTATATAAAATAATTGAGAGCTTATATCACTCTTTTGTTGGTGAAATTATACTTCATATGAAATGCTCTAACGAGTCATTAAATAAAATTTTGGTGTAAAGATCCACCTTAAAACTAATGAAAAAGCTCGCGCATGAACAATACTGTGTAAAATTATATAAATATATCACTGTTCGGTATCTTCACCTTTCATGAAACGAATTTTTCGGTTTACAATGGCGTTTCCCAATGAATGTAAAAATCTTCTTCTTTTTTTTTTTTTTTTTTTACTTAAAATTAGTTTTTTATTATCTGAAGAATTTTCGCCTTTGAATTTTGTGTCAGATGAATATACACAATAAAGAGAGTTATATTCCAACATGGTCATATCATTTCGTATTTTCAGTTGAAGAAGGAAGATGAAAAACACGTGCACATTACTGTATCAACAGATGTAAGAAGTCCTATTGTCAGGCAGTGTTCACTGACAATTGATGTGTTACCATTCCTATATAACTGCGCCCCAGTCCTGAACATAGTTACTACAGAGGTTATTAGGCCAGCAATGGAAGATGCTAATGTAAAACTGATTAAGGAGGAACTGAAGCAGTCGACATTTAGTACCCTGGAGGCATTGTGTCTGTCTGTGTTGAATTCGTTCATTTCAGTTACATGTGGTTATATCTGTCGACCCCTCCTGGTACCACAGGAAATTCAGCAAGACATCAAGACAAAAGTGACGAGATTTGAAGACCTTTCATTCGTTTGGCACATCGAAGACAATCTACTTTGGGTATGTTCTACGAGAGAAAAATTCCAATCCAGATTTGAAGAACTCATGAAGATTGTCCATGGTTCAAAAGTTCAAATGGAATATGCTCAGGTGCCTCTACTCACACAGGAGGAAGAGGTAAAACAAACCATTAGTAATGTCCTTGGTGAAAGCGTATTTTTAATGACGACGACCCTATTTCATTTCTTCGACAGAGATTTCACTCAAACTTTGATTTGCAACAGAGTAACCTTTGATGAGTTAATAACTCGATTTTTCAAGAACTATAAGGCTACGGAGACAAAGTCTAATGGAGATAGTGTCGAAAGTTGAAGAAAAAATCTAATGGAAAATTGTCCACGGTGGATGTTTCGACTCAAAGTATTTCATTATAACACTAATTACAATTACTTAAAATGGAAGGGGGGATAATATGTCTTGGACTAAACATTTTGCGGGTCTTTTTGCAAAGATTGAATAGTATTTATTCACTATGCATTATGGCAGGTGTTTATCAGTGAATGAGAGAAGATGTACAGTTATACTAGTATCTTATCATTTAAAACAGAGATTGTTGTTAAAGTGATTAGATGTTAATACATCAGTGGAATAGCAATGCTGACAACAAATTATTCAAATATAAATATGACCCATACTCCAAAAGTGAATCCAGAACATTTTCAAAAGGGATCGTGACTTAGGAATTTTTGTTTTGGCTCAAAATAGGGGTGTTGTACCCCCAAAATACATAGAATACCAACCTATTATCAACAATTGTGAACACGGGGTTTACAAGAATGCAGTAAATCTTGAGACGTTGACAACTATGATAAAATCAATGCTTAGTTTTTTTTCGATTTTATGGAAAAATCTTTTTAAAATGTGTATTTTGTCATTGTATGGTTGTAGATGGAGTTAGGGACACAACCGTATTTGATGTTTATTTTTGTCCAAGTTGTAAATCAACCTGTTAAAAATAACAACAGACACTTAGAACTGAATATATGCTTGTTGAAAACTAGTTCGATCCGGTTTTCTACATGTAGTACCACATGTCTGCAAAATCATTACCAATTATGGAGTGTCATCAAGGTCAAAGGGTCACTGGCTGTTCCATTTAACGCCAATTGTTTTACCATATGATATTTTAGAACTTAATTCTAGTTTATATCTTCCGTGGGGATCCGGGTTAGAATAGGTCCTCAGTACCCCCTTGCTTGTCGTAATTTACACAAAATTTAATTTTCAAAAGATTGAATCGCACACGAAAGACATATATCAACAGAAAAATTACACTACATATACCGAATGGAAATAATCAATATGTTCTATTCATTTATAGTACATGATGTACAATGATATTTAGCAACAAAAATTTTTATTCATGGTATGAAAAGATACATAAAATTTGCATTGCTTGTCATTATAGGAAGATTTGACGGTAGAAAAAACGATATGGATGCCACCTAAGGGTATGGAAAAGAGATCATAAGAGAAGTACATTATTACAGTTTGACAGTAACTATTGTCTGCTCCAGAAAGAAAATATGTTCAATCTATTTTTAAAAAGATAGGAAATGCTACCTCATTTCAAAACAAAAATATGACGGCATTGTAGTTATGAAATCACGAAAATAATGTGTTTCAATTTAATTTTAGCTCACTCGAGTCATAGGTTAAGTGAGCAATTTAATTTTAGCTCACCCGAGTCATAGGTTAAGTGAGCAATTTAATTTTAGCTCACTCGACTCATAGGTTAAGTGAGCAATTTAATTTTAGCTCACTCGACTCATAGGTTAAGTGAGCAATTTAATTTTAGCTCACCCGAGTCACAGGTTGAGTGAGCTTTTCCGATGAACGTTTTTCCGTCGTCTGTCAGCGTTGTCGTTGTCACAAACTTTTCTTATTTTTGGACTTCTTTGGAAATGCATTACCAATTTCAACCACACTTGCCACAAATCCTCTTAGGGTAAATTGTTTTCGGGTTATTGAAACGAAGGACCATGTTTTTATGCCCCCCTTCAAAGAAGAGGGGCATATTGATTTACACCTGTCGGCCGGTCGGTCTGTCTGTCGGTAGACCACATATCCGCTCAATATCTTAAGAACCATTCACTTGATAGTAATGATATTTCATATGTGGGTTGCTTATGAGTAGAAAAAGACCCTATTTGTTTTTCAGATCAAGGGTTAACTACTTTGGACATAGGAAGACTGTCCATTCAATATCTTGAGAACCCTTTTATTGACAGACATCAAACTTGGTACACTGGTATATCTTCAGGAGAAGATGACCCCTATTTATTTTGAGGTCACATTGTCAAGGGTCAAACTGGACATAGGAATATACTGTCCACTCAATGTCTAGAGAACCCTTTGCTTGACAGACATCAACCTTGATAGACTTATACATCTTCAGGAGAATATGATTTTGAGGTCACATGGTCAAAAGTCAATGGTTAAACTGGACTTAGTAATATATTGTCTCCTATATTTTAAGAATCATTTGCTTGATTGACACCAAACCTAGTACACTGGTACAGCATAAGGAGTAGATGACCCCTATTAATTTTTAGGTCACTTGGTCAATCCACTCCTGACATTGGAAGGTATTGTCTACTACTACCAATCACATTATACATACGCACAACTCTTTTCAATTTTGCACCATGGGGCGCATATATGTTTTACAAACATCTCTTGTTTCAAGAAGAGATACTTGGAAAATTTAGTAGATTGCCCAAAAAAAGCTTCTTAAGAATCACCGGACCAGAGAAGCCTTAACTTACATGCAAGATGACTTATTTTGGATTTCTAAATTTACAGTCGCAGTGAAATATAACAAACCCTTTTTGCATTAACTTCTATACAATATATTTGCTGATTGCAGCATATGTTATCTTTTGACATTTCCTTTTTTATCACTGATGGGGATTTAGAAAGTGAAAATAAGAAATGTGACAAACCGCCTTCAAATCCTTCCTACCAGAGCACAAATGAAAACACAGCAATATATGGAATAGATGAAGACACCTATAAAACTATGTTACAATATTTTGGACAAGAGGAAACTTGGATTACGATTCGACCGCGTTGGTTGAACGACAAAGTCGTCATCGATACAACGATTCAGGGTGCCAGAGAATATTTTCAAAAGAAATTTCATGAATTATTTTCAATGAAGAATGAAAACTTTATTCCACAATCATATTCATTCCAAAGACGTAAAGAGGGATTGCGAACAGAATCTGAAGAATGCGATTCAGATAGCAAAATGACAACATCAAATTGCAAGCGGAGATTTGATTCAGAAGAGGAGAAACAATTAGACGGAATAAAACTCTCCACCGAGGAGGGTCTAATACTAAAAGTGTATTGCGCCGATATCCTGTTATTAGACGTGGAGTGTATCGTGAATGCTTCCAATGAAAATTTAATGCATGGAGGCGGCGTGTCTCTGGTCATATCAAACGCTGCTGGACCAGACCTGGATAAAGAGTGCCAATGCTTTATCGAAAAGAATGGGCCTCTGAAAGTAGGAACGTGTTGCACCACCACAGCAGGTAATCTCACCCGGTACCGATGTGTTATCCACACGGTAGGACCACGCTGGAGCGATTTCGAAAACAAGGACAAATGTCGAGAAAAACTCAGGCAGTCTATATATGGATGTCTGCAAGAAGCTACATATCAAAATGTAAAGTCCATTGGTTTCCCACCAGTTAGCACAGGTGAGAATGAATTACTAAGATACTATGCAAGTGTTTTATGTAAAAGATTGATACACAAGTGAATATTGAGCAGCAATATTGCAAATTCTTTGCACAAAGCAATTTATAAATATACCAACGTTACAGTAATGGTCTATGTAATAGATCAACCAATTTTGAAAATGCATATACATTGTACATAGAATTGTTACATGCACCGTCATGTGTTGATAAATGGCTTCTCATATTTTACATATTCCGTTGGTTTCAATCTTATACAATGTACTAATACATACATTCAAAATTCATTGATTCATCTGTGATTCACACTGAAAAATATCTCGTAATATTCCGATGTTAAAATACTCGGATTTGAATTTTTTTTTTTTTTTTTTTTTTTTTTTTGATCCAGGAATATTTGGTATGCCCAAAATCGTTTGCGCGGAAGACTACCTCTCTGCTGTTTTGGAGTTCAGTTCACATTATGGATATCAAACGGAATTAAGAGAAATACATTTCATCGACGTAGATGTTGACACGATAAGAGTGATACAGAGTGCTTTCGCGGGCAGGTTGAAAGGTAGAAACAATTTTGTAATGTGAAATTACTGAGGATGGTTTTTGTCTAGTAACTGAAATAGCTTTGAATTTTTTAATTGTAAATGTCAGTTTTGTTGCAAAATTGAAATAATATCCATACTAGGTTCTGCAGAGACCACAAAAATCACGAAGGTGATTACCGGTTTTACAATCGAAGTGCGTGGTGTTAGCAGTAAGACAACTGTTGACTCAGTGGAGTTTTATTTCGACAACAAACGGAGATCTGGTGGGGATGGTGTAACGAACGTTAGACAAGCCAAAGAAGATGGCGCATTTTATGTCACTTTTAACAACGAAGAAGGTGATTATCCACAGTTTTGAATATTTCAGACATCTATGCTGTAGAATTCGAGATATACGCGAAAGATTTATCCTAGCGTAATTTAGAGAGAACTTCAGAAGCACCACCCGTGAATGAAAATTATTCGCTTTTATCTGTATCTTGCCGAAATATTTCGCATGTAAATACTGTTTCAATTAACAGTTTAATCACGAATTCGTGTTCTAGCCATTTGACGTCTATAGTCATCTTGTAATATTAAGTACTTGTGTAAAATGAGAAATTTGCAGTAAATAGTTTAGTAAAAATATTTAGTATGGCAGAATCGAAAGAACTAGATATGGTTTACTGTTCTATATAGATTTTGGCATAACATGCAGACAGTGCTATTAGTGTAAGGCTCAGGGGTTCAACACAAAAAAATCGGATATTACGGAAGTTTGTTCCTCAGCTTTTCAGCACAACCACACAGGCTGCTATAAGTATATAACTGTCTAGGCACGAGTTCAATTCTTATTTCATTGGTCAAGACATATCATATATTTATTATGTGAGCAAATTCAGTTGAAATTGTTTATGCCTTTTCAAAATTTGGAAAAGACTACATTTTGTGGTGAACGGATTATGTAATCAAAAAGCTCTAATTCTGCACGCACATGTATCTATCATTTCTGTTCTATCCATTACATCATCAATATTTATATTTTTATGCCCATAGAGTGTAATGCAATTTTGTGAATTGTAATACAAGTAGTAGAGACCTAGAACAAATTCATTTCTTTGGTTGATGTTTTTATTCCAAAAAGAACACCTATTCTCAAAAACGTTTACATTAATCACCCGAAATTTTGAATGAAAAATTTGTAGTTTGGCCAATAATTCAAAAAATTGATCTCCGCTGTCTCCTTCTCAGGACTGATTTCTCCTTACTCAAATATATATGGAAATCATTACCAAATATGGAGACAAGCTAAGGTCAGGCGGTTACATGCATGCTTAAGGTGGTACTGTACATCGTTATAATGGCTGACTTCCTTTAAAAACATGAATGAAAAAATCGATATCAGCAATATTAGACTTTTCCTTTTCTATTTTTAAAATACCTAGCCGAGTAGCTCAGTAGGTTAGAATACTGACTACTGAACTGTAGGTCACAAGTTCAAGTCCAGCAGGGGTTTTAAATTTTTTTCAGATTACCTTCTACTAAAACTGTATTTTTTGACAAAATAAAGTAAATTAAAAAAATTTCAACTTCAAAATATTGTTGTACATATCCTCCACTTTTCATCTACATCAAATTTCTCTGGTGTAGCATACCTCCTTAAATAACTTAATACAGGTCAATAATGTCTACATTTTACATACTCGAGAAAGGTTGTTTTGAAATATAAAAGCCAAGGCTTTTATATTTCAAACAATATTTCGAGACCTGCAACATACACGAAAACAAGAATTTTGTTTTTATTCGACTACGGCTCAAAAATATACAACCGATCGTTTTCCTATATACCTACGAATTAGGTCATAGCAGTTTCCGAAACGGCCTACATTGTTTGGTTGGTTGTTTTTTTTTGCTGACGAAACAGGTGGGATGGTAGGGTTATTCTAATAAAAATCTTATTTTGAAAATATATTTCAAGTATTTAATTTTATGTTGACGGATTATATCAATTGCTTTGAATACAGTTCAAGAAAAACTTGTCTGTGCATCCACATGTTTACATGAATTGTGTATCGCTCTCGAAATGCAGACGATTGGTTTATGCTGAATGACAAATGTTCTTCAGTCATGTATGAATTTGTTGTACTACATTTTTTGATTTTTATGATTATAAAATTGAACTATCAGTCATCAACTTTAGTTTTGCATTAGCAAAACTCGAAAACTTATGTGCAAGCGAGATGTGTATCAGATTTCTTATAATCACGTAATACGTATAAAGGGCTGCCCGTATAAAGGTATATCGTATAATAATGACCGCGGCATTCTTTTAATGTTTGCAATAAACGTGGTAGAATGTCTAATAATCACTGCTTGTGAATTAACATGAATAATGCACTAGACTCAACGTTGACTTGATCAAACTATCGACGGTTTCTGTTAGGTCATTGCACAGATTGTGCGTGAACTCGCTCTGCCTACTGGTACAGAAACCAACAATAACTTTTATTCTTACTTTTCGCTAACAGTTGCGCGTTTTAATTTCTGTAGGCAAACAAGACAGTCTTGTAACCTTTTTGATCACATGCTCTACAACACTGTAATATAGGGAGGTACCGCCACAATATAAGGAAACTAATCCACCTACTGTTTTTATTCATTATTTACATGTTTATTATGGTAAGGCTTTTTTTATCTAAAAATAAAATTCATGTTCTATTAACGTATGTTTGTTTTTTGGTAGCCATGAAAAAAGTCTTACAACGGAAACACAAAATCGACGGAATAGAACTTGATGTTAAGCCTTGCATAAACACGGATGTGCAGGCCATTCCAAACCAGGGAGTATTATCTGTGCAGATTTATGTCGGAAACATTACGAAAGTAAACGTCGATTGCATAGTAAATTCAACAAATGAACAGTTAATGCGCGGAGGTGGAGTAGCAGCTGCGATTTCCGAGGCAGCCGGTTATGCCCTGGATCAGGAGAGTAAGGATTTTGTAGCTAGAAACGGTCCATTACCTGTTGGAAAGTGTTGTGCAACAACTGCAGGAAATCTTCCATACAAGTTTGTTATACACGCGGTTGGACCAAGATGGCATGACTATTCCAGTGAAGATAAACCTTACTGTCTTGAAGACCTCCAGGAAGCAGTAGAAGTTTCATTTAAAGAAGCCGACAAACTTGAAATGAAGTCTGTTGCATTGCCTGCTATAAGCTCAGGTGATACACTTTTTTATTTGATATATTTCAATCACAAAAAAAATATTTACAACCATACAAGGCTACTACAAGCTAGAGGAGCGTTGAGAAAACATACGAAACTGTCATATGAATTCTGCTTGGTTTATGTGTGTTTGAGAACGAAATTGAACGTTGCTAAATTTAATCAAATCTGATTCGTTTGAAGCATATTGGAGTATATTATTGGCAGGCGGTAGCTTTTCTGCTCCGGACCTAAGTATGCTTCTAACTAAATTTACGTTTAAATCAGGAGTTTTCATCTTGGAATGATGCATTCACTGTAAATCCATTAGATGTCACATTATAAAGACTGGCGATCCGCAGTTCTTATTTTCTTGGTATTCAGGGGGCGGATCCAGTAAATATTCAAAGGGGTCGCACGTTATATGTGTCTTTTCTGTTCTGGAAGGAGGGTTATCATTTCCCATCATAACAGAGTAATCTTCTTAGCGAAGATTTTCCAACCAAACGTGGGGGCTGAACCCTTTGTAGCCATCCGTTCCATCCGGATCGTACAATATACCGCACAATCATTGGGAAAATACAAGAACGTAAATCGTTTAAATAAAAAGGAAGGATTTCTGTCTTTATATTAGAAACATACATGTACATCTCTTTCTGGTGTCGCTAATACATGAACAATGTATAAAGAATTTGGAGAAACGTGCAAGGGTCCATGTTTTCCCAACACTCAATTTTGTATTCCTTATAGGAGTTTTGAGATTGATCACTGTTCGTTATCGTCACCTTTCATGCTGGTGTTCTATTAAGCTCCTTCTTTCAACTCTAGTATATTTGTGAATCATTTAAAAATATATATTGTTATCTATCATGAATAACGAGACAAAACATTCTTTGGAGAAACAGTTGCAATTTTTTTTAATTGTGTGTTTTAAGGAATATTTGGAGTCCCCAAAGAAAGGTGCGCGGAGAGTTATTACAAGGCAGTATGTGGCTTTTTGGCTTCCTACGCACGGCAGAGTTTGCAGGAAATCCATTTTGTCGACAGAGATCCGGACATGGTTGCTGAAATCCAAAACGCTTTTAAAGATTTCAAAAGTGTCTAAAGGACTCTATATTTTCTGTTCCTTAGTGACTTTTTGAGACAGCTATATACAATTGCTATACAATACTTGGAAATACCACCTTGTTTCAAAACAATAGAAATTTTAAATTCTTATTATGACCGCAGTAATTGGTCATGGAGACCATGCAGTTTTATAATGATTAAATTTTCAGCAAGACATATGGCATTTCATGTCGTTTTTGTTGTGTTTTGGGGGGGGGGGGGGTGTTGAGGTGCGTGATCAGATACATGTACCGTTTTAATCAAAGAGGTATAGCGCATTTGCTGACAAAACGGCCGACTCAGAAATCTAAATGGAAAACACGTGTTTCTAATAATAGACTGGCGTGTTCTATTTAAATATAAGGCCAACGTTTTTTATGTTTCGTTAACCAAGATAAATAACTGCCGCAGTTTAATATTACTGACATTCATATGAGTCGTTCTTTAATCAATAAACCATTTTCCTATTTGGAATGATGAACAGTATAATATTTTCATAGGTGCATTCATATTACACAACAACCCTTTTACATATGGCATTACTTAACTGACTGTCTTTTTCTGACATGACTGCAGCAATTTTAATAGATTTCATCAGTTCATTTGCCGTTGGTTGATAATTCGAGTGTTTAGCTTGGCCTAAATATCTTATGATAGTTCAAGTTCAAACCACATTATACATGGTACATGAGGTGCATCAAATAAATTGGGAAACGGCCTGTTTCACCATATACCATAAATGAGGGCGTAGAGCTTTTCAGCTGAAAAATGTGTTTCACAAATTCTAAGTGAATGCGCTCTTCAACTTGTAAATTTTTATACCCCCATATTTCACATCCATAAATTAAAACTGGTAAAACTACTTTGTCAAACAGGTCAAATTGTCAACTAATTCGTAAATCAAACAATCTAATTTTCCTTATAATTCCATACATAGCTTTTTGGGCTTGTTCACATAAATGTTTCTTAGCTCTACAAAAAGACCCTGATCTAGAAAACATAATACCGAGATATTTGAATTCTTTTACATTCTCTATAACATCCCCAATATAGTAAAATTGCTTTTCATCAATGGACCCTTTGAGAATATCAAACGTTTTGTTTTATCGACATTAATATCCAATTTCCACTGAGTACAGTATATAAAAAATTCATTCAATGTACATTGTAAATCATCAGCAGATTCGGCCATTATAACTGCATCATCTGCATATAGCAGAATTAAAAGTTTCAAGTACAACAAAAGTTCCTCTTCAATTGAATTAGTAACACTTTGTAGGCCAATAATGCCTTTCTCTTGTAAAAAAAAAAAAATATTCAAGATCGTTAATATACAAAGCAAACAGAAAGGGGGATAAATTATCGCCCTGTCTTACCCCAACATTACATGTGAAAAAGTCAGTTAACATGCCATTTATCTTACAGTTGCTACATGAGTTTTTATATTAACTTTTGAGAAGTCAAACTGTATAACAGTTCTTTTTCCTCCCTTGACCTATTTTTACTTATTACATGCTGTGCATTTGTGCCCCTTTTCTTGTAGTATTTGTTAGCTTTTCGTCAGCCACATTTACGGTTTGAAAATCCTGTGCACACAGGAACATGTAGTGAAACAATCGGAACTACAGTGATCTCGGAATAAATTCCCTTAATTTAAGTCGTAACTTGCAAATATTGGAAGTTATGATGAAAATGATTAATATTTGTTATAATATATGTATCACATTTCTAACATCCCCCTCAACAAAACGACCCCAAAAATGTAAAGCCAAAAAAAATAGATTGGGAAAATATTGGACTTGAACTCGGCATGTATGGTTTAAGAGATAGATTACTGAGCACCTAAACCACTAGGCCACCCAGGCATGTAAGTTTAAAGGTTTAACGTATGACAGGCTGCTATATCTCAAGGTAAATTTTGAGAACGATTTTTCATATTTTATCCATTTTCAACAAGAGGGCCACCTTAAACCAAATTTCCTCAAATGGACTTATGTACAGTCATACTCAAGTAAAACAATTTCAGTGTTTTATTTCTGGTTTAGGGTGGCCTTTTGTAACAGTTTGCATTTTTTTTAATCTCAATTACGTTACATCTACTATATATTCTATATAATCACGGTAATGTTTATGCTTATCAAATAAAGATACCATCAACATATAGATATCTTTATTAAGTAATTTGGGTAAACAGAAGAATAAACTGACATTGTATAGCAGAATATTTGTAAAAAATGATATTCAAGAAAAAAGTATTTATGTAGGCGAAATTGCATACCAAGTGCGCTATACTCCTTTGGTATGTTACACGACGGACATGTCTAAAATGATAATATCCTCAATTAAACATGTGGATCGGCGGCTGACCACGTCATCGCACTATTATTTGTAAATCATTTGGATAACATTTACTTTGGCTGCATCTTAGAGAAATTGCGGGAAATGGTTCATTTTTAAACGTCATAAAATAATATAATACGAATGATGTAATTGCCACCTATGTGTTTTGACAGGAATTAATTGGCAGTAAATTTTAATCTGTAACTTGAGAATCATCTTGAAATTCTAAGGTGTTATAGGGGAATAGATTAGTAATCTACCAAATATTGTCCTTTACCTGTGTTACGATTGTTAAAATCAAATAATGATGACGGGTATCTCTGTCTCTATGGGAAGATAATAGCCTCATAGCGTTAAAGGTAGTCACCGTCTGTGGCTGTTAAAGCCTTGATTTGTATTACGCACCGTCTGTGGCTGTTAAAGCCTTGATTTGTATTACTCACCGTCTGTAGCTGTTAAAGCCTTGATTTGTATTACTCACCGTCTGTAGCTGTTAAAGCCTTGATTTGTATTACTCACAGGCACCTGAAGAATGGATCTTATGTACATACCCCACTTCTAGACGCATTGGATTATTATATAGAAACAATAATCCATCCAAAATATGGTATGTCATTTCCCACCGATCACCCTCACAAGTCCTGAATAGTCAGTTTCTACCTTCTGTAAGCTTTTGAGATGACCACTTGTAAGATACTAATACGGGTATAATCATATATCTGTGTGCGTATGTGTATGTGTGTGTGGCCGAGCAGCTAGGAAAAAGTCTTGATTCGGCTTTATGTTAATTTATTTTGGTAGAAATGTATAAGGCATTGACCTATAAGCAAAACAAATAACAATTGTGTTAGACTAAAAGTACAAGTTTATAATTTAGATAAACTGTTGACAATAAGTTACCAATAATACAGCATACATTTATGATAGAAAATATGTTTTGTAAGAAATTGACCTTTGAACTTACAAACAAATTCTGAAAATATAACTAGACAACTTTAACTGCAAAAATACAATGAAGTATACATGTTGCAATTAAGAATAAGAGTCATATACCAAAATATTGTAGTAAAGTAAGACCTAAGTAAATAGGATTCTTACGTACCACAAGATGCACCTGTAAATGTAGAAGCTGGACAGATCTTCGAAGTAAAATTGTACACTGCTCTGATTTACTCAGTCTGAACAGTAGCTTATAATTAAAGGTGAATCATGACTAATGGGTAATACTTAATGACAAATGAAATTTAGCGATACAAAAATATCAACTCAATCCAATGCGCATAAGAAAAACAACTCAATCCGATGCGCAGTAGAAGTCCTACTCAATCCGAAATTTACTAAACTTTTCAAAAATATAATCAAACGAAAAATGACTAAGTACATAAGAAATGAATAAGAATGGATTTGTACTACCACATATATATAGGTGCGCTAGAAAAACATGTAAACAAACGGAATATCCGCTTTGGCTAAAGTGGTTCTACTTATGAAAGTAGTTCTACTTATGTCTTTCATCCAAATCCTATGCCACCAGTTCTGCTGTTTACTTCACTGGAGCTGAGCTTTTAATATAAGTCCATTGACAGCCTTAAAGGAGGTTGTGACATCGAATCACTTTGCGTTTCGCGTTATGTGATTGGCGTGCGTTAACTTCCTATAATCTACTTCAGAGAAGCATTTTCTAAATAGCTTAATTAATTTCGATTGATTATCATCTTCAAACAATCTATTTTATAAAGTTATGTATCAAAACTAGCTTTTGACCATGGACTATTCAGAGTTGTTATTTCTATTAATCATTTTCATTTTTTAAACACGCGCATTCAAAATATTTCTAAAAAGTTCTTTCGTATATCTTCCTTCCTTGCTAAGAAAAAGGCCGAGGTCGTCAAAAGACGAAGAGTCAATCAGAAAATGCGAAACGCAAAGTGATTTACGGCGGTCAATGGACGTAAAGGCATGACGATTAAAACTAATGGCATGGGATTTGGATGAAAGACATATGAAACCAGCATTTCGCATATTCTATGGTCGTTATAACGATCTAGTTCGTCAATACAACCTATCATTGGGTCAAATGCTGTCTGATGTGTTTCATACCGATTGTTAAGCCGTTCTTGGCACGTTGATTTTGACTGCGGATAACTCCGTTTACCTGATCAGGATGTGGGGCTCACGGCGGGTGTGACCGGTCAACAGAGGATGCTTACTCCCCCTAGGCACCTGATCCCACCTCTGGTGTGTCCAGGGGTCCGTGTTTGCCCAACTATCTATTTTGTATTGTTTATAGGAGTTATGAGATTGATCACTGTTCTTTATCTTCACCTTGCATGTAGAACTACATTAGGCTGACAAAATATTTGCAGAAATTCCATTGGTTGTATATTGTTTAACATCACGCTGTGGCGCTCGAGGATTTTTCACTCATATGGAGACGTCACAATAGCATGTGTGAAGCGCTGCAAAATTTTGGCGTATGTTAACCAACCATCCATAAATGACGAGGCTATAGATCGCCTTCCACAAGTACAGAAAGACATATCCATGGACATTGAACCTTCCATGCAAAAATTCAGTAGGCCATCAGTCAGCTTTCCTGTGGAAAATCCCCACGTACAGATGCTATCCCAGTCACAATCTACAAATCCGGTGGAGACTCACTGAGATAGACATTACTGGAGTTGTTTATGTCCTTTTGGAAAAAGGGTTCCTTACCACAGGAATGCAAATGTGCTTCCATTGTGCGCCTATACAAGAAAAAAGATAACGGATAAGTTTGTATTTCTGCTGGTGGACAGTCTGTCCTCGAGGATGTTCTTTCATGAATTACACAATAAAGAAACAATACTGGCTGACAGGTCCCCCAGTATAAAAAGGTGTCACTCTGTGGAGTCTATAAGGGACACAGGCTCCTACAGATCGGTTGGTGTCCCTCATATTATCCTTCAAGATATCAAAGATTTGTCTTATGAACAATCGTCAAATTGTCAGCTTTGGTAAAGAAACCAAAATTCTTCTACCCAAATTAAAGACTACCTTTAAGATATATTTTGGATGATTCCTTTTCAGATCCCATGTGCTCGATCTCAAAATATTCTGTAAAAAAAATTGTAAAACTTGTGATATACTGATCACTAGAAATTCATTTAGTAGTAATCTCACTGGACGTAGTTTCTGTACCAAAACTTTTGATAATTTGACTTGTAAATCTTCTAACGTTGTCTACGCTATTGAGTGTAACCTATGTGGCTTAATTTATGTCAGGGAAACTAAGGGTTCACTTAAAAGAATACGGGGGCACAGCTTCAAATAAATAATGGTGGTAACCAACTTCTTTACAAGCATTTTAATGCACCGGACCACTACATCTTGTCCATGAGGGTAAGGATTTTGGAAAAAATTTACCATCACACAAACAATCCAACATTAAGTACCCCTTTTCGTAGACAACGAGAATATCACGGGATCAGGACCCTAGGCACTGCATTTCCATATGGATGTAAAACTTATACGGTACCAATTTTGATGCACCAGATGTGCATTTCGACAAATAATGTCTCTTCAGTAATGCTCAACCGAAATGTTTGAAATCCGAAATAAGTTTTAGAGCTATTATAGGGAAAAACTGTGTGCCAAAAAAGTGGAGTCAAATTCGTCCAAGGATAGGAGCTATGCGTGAGGGAGATAATCCTTAATTTTGAAATGAATTTCTAAATTTTATAACAGCAATTAAATATACATCCGTATTTTCAAGCTAGTAACGAAGTACTTAGCTACTGGGCTGTAGAGACCCTCGGGGACTAACAGTCCACCAGAAGAGGCCTCGACCCAGGGGATGCAATGATAATGTATATGATGTGGGAAAATTGACTAGTCCACGAGGAAATAACGAGAATGTGATGGGACTCTTTCCCAATACATGTACTCATAGACAAAAACGCGGTCATGGACATCATTCATATAAAAGACGAAGTATAAATGATGCCACGTGTGATTCACTTTTACCTTATGTCAACAGACAATTAGGTCCACATCATATTCGTACAAAATTTTACTCTAGCCTGTTCCATTGAGAGTTTTACATACGTTATTTGAAGAAGTTACAGCTAGTCTATACTTGGATTTTTCAACACATGAATATTGACTGAACTCTATGATTATGGATGTTGCCAATCATAGGCTCTTTAAACCAGCACGGGTCATGGATGATAATCCTTCCAAATCATTCCTCCAGTTCCTTAAGTTCAAATTTACAAACAAAGGAATATATGCCGTCAACATAAGCAACATTATTCGTCATAAAAGGGTTCAGTCGTGTATTCCAACTTATTTCCAGTTCAAGTCTACACCCTGTATTTCCTACAACTATACTTAGAACTACCATTTGCATCCACACTTTAATTATAAACAAACTTTGCAGTGCCTAGATGTAGACCATATACGTAATCCACCAACGTGTTTTTGTTCTTCATCTTCTTTCATCAACTATAGTCCAGCTGGACATGTCATTACTGGTGGTGTTGATATAGTTGAAAATGACCTCAAATCACTTATTCTAACAGGTCCTAAATACAGAGAACCTAGGTCTTTCAATTGGCAATAGAACTTCATCTCTATTATGAATTCTACCAGACGATGGGCTAAATATGAAAAAGAACTTGATACATTATCAGAATGGGTCAAAAGCATAAGAGGAATATTAAAATCCCGCTTTAGACATATTAAAACAAAACTGCGTACAATCTATCCTGTGTTTAGTAAACCAGAAGTGATAAAAAAAAAAACTAGGTTACATGAGGGATTAGTTTTGATTCCAGATGACCAAGCTTGTAACAGCATTGTCTTTACTTGTAACTACCCTTTCAAAAGATGAAATTCTTCAAACCCATGCTTTCGTTTTAGACACATTTAACATCCCAGTCAATGGGTCGAATGAATATGAGTTACTGTACCTATACTGGATTCCTAAACTACATAAAAACCCTTACAAACAAGGGTACATTGCTGGACCCAGTAAGTGCTATACCAAGCCCTTATCTTTAATCCTCACGAAAATATTAACAGCTGTGAACTTACTGTGTGACTACATATACCAGAAGTGGTGTTAATCAAATGTGGATTCTAACAAAATTCTAAAGAACGTTTAGTAAACTTGAAATCGCAAAGCTTTTCCCAAATCAATAGCATCAAAACCTATGACTTTTCAACACTTTACACGACATTCCCCACGATAAATTAAAGACTGGATTTTTTACATCATAGACAGTTGCTTCTTCAACAAAAATGGAAAACGGAAATATTCATATCTAGTGATCAGTCATCCAAAAAATTACTTTGTTAAACACCACTCTGGTTCCATGCACAAGTACTCTGAAGTTGAAATAAAAAATAT